>NC_133326.1:714551040-714851040 GCF_042186555.1 Aquarana catesbeiana
AGAGGAATGCAAATTATAAAAGTCTACAAATGTTGTTCAGTGCACTTTTCAAAACTGGCCACAAGATGGCGGTAGAGCTCCATAAGGCCTTTGGTCTCTTGAACTGAGCTGATACAGTGTAACAATCAAAGTAACACAAGCATAAAAAAAAAGTTGCTTTGTCTGTAAATTATAACAATAAATCAGTGTGTAGTGGACTCTCAATGCACCAAAAATCACACTGCCATTTATTTTCCGGCGTATGGTACTTGTGGCGCTGCGTTGGTTTAGCATACCGAGGGCTCCAATCAGATTGAATTGTGGGAAAACATGCGTATTAGCCCCCCGTTCACACCGAATCTGACTTTAAAATGTGATTTCACTTGGGGCAGAGCCCCCCCAACCCCAAAGCACCCACCCCCCCATGTTGAGGGCATGTGGCCTTGTATGGTTCCCTTTTCTGACCTGCCAGGCTGCATGCTCTGATAAGGGTCTAGTATGGATTTTGGGGGGGGACCCCACGCTGTTTTTTTTTTACATTTTGGCATGGGGTTCCCCTTAAAAAACCATACCGGACCCAAAAGGCCTGGTATGGACTAGGGTGGGGGGGGGGGGTATGCCGTTTTTTTTTTTAACAATTTTCTATTGCTGGGCAATTGCCTGCATTCTTTACCGTTTTGTTTTTTAAACAGCATTCTTTATCTTTACATCCATCTGTCATGGTTGTTAAGGACGCGGGCGGGCGGCTTCCGGCTCGCTGCTTAACGACCAGCTATTTCTTCACACAGAATTCAGTTCCGTCGATCATTTTTCGACCGTCCGAATTCTAATTATTCTGAAAAGTTGGAATTCGTTAAAAATAACGAATAAACTAATTCGAAATTCGTTACTATTCGTTACTATTTCATTTGGAGATTCGGATACATCCGAAACACCGAATAACCCAAAATTTGTCCGAATTTGTATTCGGACTGAAATGAATTGCACACGTCTAATAGAAAGGCAACAGTAACTCAAATAACCAAGGTATGCAGAATACCATCTCTGAATGCGCAACACATCCAACCTTGAAGCAGATGGGCTACAGCAGCAGAAGACCACACCAAGTGCCACTCCTGTCAGCTAAGAACAGGAAACTGACAAAAAAAAATTGTCCACTGCTCTCACCGATAACCTATGGTTCTTACAGCAAGGAGCATTGGAAGGCAATGCATAACAAAAAAAGGACCAAGGAGAATTCCAATCTCTACTTGGACAGGAAACTGAGGCTACAATTGGCACAGGATCACCAAAATTGGACAATAGAAGATTGGAAAAACGTTGCCTGGTCTGATGAGTCTCGATTTCAGCTGCGACATTCAGATGGTGAGGTCAGAATTTGGCGCATGGATCCATCCTGCCTTGTATCACCGGTTCAGGCTGGTGGAGGTGGTGTAATGGTGTGGGGGGGATATTTTCTTGGCACACTTTGGGCCCCTTAGTACCATTGAGCATTGTTTAAACCAGTGGCGGCCCGTGCATTGTGGGCGCACGAGGGGCCACCCCCCCCCCAACACCTCCGCCGCCCTACCTATCCATGTGCCCGACCCCTTTCAGGACGCCGGACACATAGATTCCTATGGTGGGGGTGGGCGGGGGGAAGCACCTGATTAGAGCCTGAGGCTCTAATAGGCTTCAAAAAAGGGTGGGCTTGGGGTGCAGAGAGTGCGCCCCAATCCCACCCAATTGTGTGACCATAGCAAATTATTTTTCGCTGCCTCCCCGACAATCAGGAGGCAGGTCAGTGAGACCTGTTTCCCGATTGGCCAAAGCGGCCAGGCGATCCAATTGGGTGCCTAGCGTTGTGGAAGAGGAGACACTGGAGCCGGACCCGCCGCTGCCCTGAGGACACAGCCAGCGAGGAGAGAAGGAAACGCAGCCAGCCGGCCTGTCGCATAGTAAGTGACGGACCTGGTGGGGGGGGGTTGGGTGGCTGACAGTGCCGCGAGTCCCGTGGCCGCCCCTGTTCCGGGAGGGATGCTTCAGTGTCGCGCAGCCACGCCACCAGGAGGGGGGGGGTAGTGCTGGTTGTTTGCCACCCCTCAGAAGAAAAACCCACCAGCCGCCACTGGTTTAACCGCTTAAGCCCCGGACCATTTGGCTGCCCAAAGACCAGAGCACTTTTTGCGATTCGGCACTGCGTCGCTTTAACTGACAATTGCGCGGTCGTGCGACGTGGCTCCCAAACAAAATTGACGTCCTTTTTTCCCACAAATAGAGCTTTCTTGGTATTTGATCACCTCTGCGGTTTTTATTTTTTGTGCTATAAACAAAAAAATAGCGACAATTTTGAAAAAAAAACGCATTATTTTTTACTTTTTGCTATAATAAATATCCCCCAAAAAATATATAAAAAAACATTTTTTTTCCTCAGTTTAGGCCGATACGTATTCTTCTACATATTTTTGGTAAAAAAAAATCGCAATGTGCGTTTATTGATTGGTTTGCGCAAAAGTTATAGCGTCTACAAAATAGGGGATAGTTTTATGGCATTTTTATTCATAATTTTTTATTTACTAGTAATGGCGGCGATCTGCAATTTTAATCATGACTGCGACATTATGGCGGACACATCGGACACTTTTGGCGCTATTTTGGGACCAGTCACATTTATACAGCGATCAGTGCGATTAAAAATGCACTGATTCCTGTGTAAATAACACTGGTAGTGAAGGGGTTAACCACTAGGGGGCAGTGAAGGGGTTAAGTGTGTCCTAGGGAGTGATTCTAACTGTGGGGGGAGGGGCTACGTGTGACACGACACTGATCACCGCTCCCGATTACAGGGAGCTGTGATCAGTGTCCTGTCACTAGGCAGAATGGGGAGATGCTTGTTTACATTAGCATCTCCCCGTTCTTCCTCTCCGTGAGACGATCGTGGGTATCCCCGCGGACATTGAATCCACGGGACCCGCAATCACCCTCACGGAGCTCGCGGCGGGTGCGCACGCGCCCGCAAACCGCTTCTTAACGGGCAATGTACAGGTACGTTAGTATGCCTGTACGTGCCATCTGCTGACGTATATCGGTGTGAGACGGTCGGCAAGCGGTTAAACCCCACGGCCTACCTGAGTATTGTTGCTGACCATGTCCATCCCTTTATGACTACAGTGTCCCAATCTTCTGATGGCTCCTTCCAGCAGGATAATGCACCATGTCACAAAGCTCCAATCATCTCACCTCTGGACAATGAGGTCCCTGTACTCCAATGTCCTCCACACTCACCACATCTCATCCAATAGAGGACCTTTGGGATGTGGTGGAACGGGAGATTCACATGATGGATGTACAGCAACTGCGTGATGCTATCATGTCACTATGGAGTAAAATATTTCCAACACCTTGTTGTATCTATTCCACCAAGAATGAAGGCAAAAGGGGGTCCAACCCGGTACTTACAAGGTGTACCTAATAAAGTGTCCTGTGAGCATATTATATATATATATTGTGGAGTTTGGGGTTGTTTAGCTCAAGTGTAGCACCTGCTAGCGAGTACAGGCCATGCCATAAATTCCCACTTCAGGGCTTGTTGGCCCACTTTTATTAACCACTTCAGCCCCGGAAGATTTTCCCCCTTAATGACCAGGCCATTTTTTGCGATACGGCACTGCGTCTCTTTAACTGACAATTGCGCGGCCGTGCGACGTTGCACCCAAACAAAATTGACGTCCTTTTTCCCCCACAAATAGAGCTTTCTTTCGGTGGTATTTGATCACCTCTGCGGTTTCTATTATTTGCACTATAAACAAAAAAAGAGCGACAATTTTGAAAAAAAACGCAATATTTTGTACTTTTTTCTATAATAAATATCCCCAAATTTTTTTTTTTTTTTAATTTTTTTCCTCAGTTTAGGCCGATACGTATTCTTCTACATATTTTTGGTAAAAAAAAAATTGCAATAAGCGTATATTGATTGGTTTGCGCAAAAGTTATAGCGTCTACAAAATAGGGGATAGATTTATGGCATTTTTATTATTACTTTTTTTTTTTTTTTTTTTACACGTAATGGCGGCGATCTGCGATTTTTATCGGGACTGCGACATTGCGGCTGACAAATCGGACACTTTTGACACTTTTTTGGGATCATTAACATTTATACAGCGATCAGTGCTAAAAATAGCCACTGGTTACTGTATAAATGTCACTGGCAGGGAAGGGGTTAACACTAGGGGGGCGATCAAGGCAAGAGGTTAACTGTGTTCCCTCAGTGTGTGTTCTAACTGTGGGGGGGGGGGAACTGACTAGAGGAGGAGAGAGTTTGTTGTTGAGAAGACAGATTGTGTCACGAGCGAACGCGGGTGCCCGGCGGTCATTGCGCCATTGGCTCCGGGGACACGCTGCGGGCGCGCGCGCCTGCTACAGCGTCTTAAAGAGCCGACGTACATCTACGACGGCTCGCGCCGGGGGAGCCAAGCTGCTGCAGAATTGACTGCGGCGGCTTGTCGGGAAGGGGTTAAAGAAAATTTCAATACACTTCCAGAAAATAAATGAATTTCCCTCATAGGAGGTTTTCAGCATTTCCATCCAAAGAAAATACATGCAGCTCTCCTGGCTTTACACATACTGCATTGCTGTCCAGGCCTTCAACTATAAGCCCTGGTCTGTCTCCCACAGACCATTCCCTTGTCAGCACTGTCCATATAGATAGCAACCCCTCGCTGCTCTGACCCTCAGGCTTGGGTCTCTGGTAGGGATGAGCCGAACACCCCCCCCTCCGATTCGGTTCACCAGAACACCTCGAACAGGCAAAAAGTTCTAGCCAACATGCAAACCCTATTAAAGTCTATGGCACACGAACATGAAAAATCAAAAGTGCTCATTTTAAAGTCTTATATGCAAGTTATTGTCAAAAAAGTGTTTGGAGACCCGGGTCCTGCCCCAGGGGACATGGATCAATGCAAAACAAAATTTTAAAAACGGTTGTTTTTTTTCAGGAGCAGTGATTTTAATTTTAAATGCTTAAAGTGAAACAATAAAAATGAAATATTCCTTTAAATGTCGTGCCTGGGGGGTGTCCTTAGTCTGCCTGTAAAGTGGTGCATCTGTGTGATGTGTAGAACAGTGTCGCAGCAATGATGATATTTCTAAAGGAAAAAATGTCATTTAAAATTGCTCACGAGGGTGGGGGGGCTCTGCGCCCCCCCACCCCCACCCCAAAGCATCTTGTCCCCATGTCCCAACAACCCTGGGCAAGCCCAGGGTTGTCGGGGTCTGCGAGCAGTAGGGGGCTTATTGGAATTAGGAAGCCTCCTTTAGGGGGCCCCCAGATCCCCTCCCCATGTACACCGTACCCCGACCCATTCACCAGAAAAGTGTCAAAAAGTAAAAACCACAAGAGACAATTTTTGACAAATCCTTCACTTTGACAGGTCTTATATAGGCAAGGGCCGGGCCACCTGATGATGTAACCAGGTAACCCCGCCCCCTTCCGACATCATGTATGGATGTCAAAGGGCCTGGTATGGATTTTTGGGGGACCCCATGCCATTTTGTTTTCCTAATTCTGTCATAGGGTTCCCCTTAACCAGTTCAATACACTATTATATAATCTGCACTGTGTTATATATTCTGCACTGTGTTATATACTCTGCACTGAACTGTGTTATATACCCTGCATTACACTGCACTATATACTCTGCACTATATATACTACACTGACTGCACTATATACTCTGCACTGTAATATATACACTACACTGACTGCACTATATACTCTGCACTGTGTTATATACACTACACTGACTGCACTATATACTCTGCACTGTATTATATACACTACACTGACTGCACTATATACTCTGCACTGTATTATATACACTACACTGACTGCACTATATACTCTGCACTGTATTATATACACTACACTGACTGCACTATATACTCTGCACTGTATTATATACACCACACTGACTGCACTATATACTCCGCACTGTATTATATACACTACACTGACTGCACTATAAACTCTGCAATGTATTATATACACTACACTGACTGCACTATATACTCTCCACTGTGTTATATACACTGCACTGAATGCACTATATACTCTGCACTGTATTATATATACTACACTGACTGCACGCTCAATCCACTAACTACCCTGTCTAATCTCTCTTCATTATTTCACACTATACATGGCCGCCGTGTAAACAGCTTTATATTGTGTGGGGCGTGGACTTAGCCCCTGAGCCATGATTGGCCAAAGGCACCCTGCCTTTGGCCAATCATGGCTCTCACTGTACATCCCGCTGTAATTGGCCAAAGCATACAGGTCAGGTGCATGTCAGGTGCATGCTTTGGCCAATCAGCATCCTTGAATGCACTGCGATCTCGCAGTGAAATATGGGGCGCTCCGCGGTGGGCGAACGTCCCCGCGAGCACCCCATATGTTCGTTTATTCTAAGAACTTACGTTCGATTTGCACATCGGGCCCATCCCTAGTCTCTAGCTTCTCACTTGCACGCCTGGACTCCTCAGGAGGGTGGAGCCCAGAACCCTGGTCAGGTCTCTATTAATAGCCCAGCAGTGTGCTGGTTGCTCTCAAAATCTGGACCTAGAACTGGAGACTTCAGCCCACCCGGATCGCTAAGAAATCTCTGGGCTCCAGGTCCCAATGTGGACTCTTCTAAATAATGAGGAAACTGAAAAGCCAGTCTCCTCCCAATTAAGCAAACCCCCTGGAGTCCCTCAATCTGCCTGGTTGAAGATCCTGCATCAACAACATCACCCTGGTGGGGTACCATACTGCCACAATATATATATACAGTATATATATATATATATATATATATATATATATATATACACATATATTGATTTATTTATACAGTATATGTTGTTAACCTACATTGGGCAATATATTATATATTGTGGATTAGTATAGCTCATAGGTGAGTTTAGCGTTAATTTTTTGTAGCTCTTATACTATGTTTTTCTTTTTGGTCTTAGTGAAGTTTATTATTATATTAATGGATTGATAGTTAAGGCAATAGATATTTAGTGATTACAATTTTGATATTCAAAATCTGATAATGTAGGTCTGTCCTTCTGATCTGGGAGGTGGCACATAATGAGAGGTGGACCCCCTCCTGTAATCTTAATGGAGCTTTAGCATCAGTTACGCTAGCCCTGAATGACGTGCCATTGGACGCATAGAAGTTTTTAACATTTTAATAAAAGGGGAATCTAACATTAGAACTTCCCCTTTCTCTTATTTTCTACTGTGACCAGGGGTATTCTCCACCATGTCCACCATTTTGGAACAGAGGAGGTTTGGAAGAACTGAGACCCTTCTATTCCAGCCAGATGATAGTTTCTGAAAGTTTATTCACCTCTCACATGTAGTCCTTCTTTCCAGTGAGTCTTTACCGCCATGGACAGGTGTCTGAGGACCATTGGACTGTTCAGGAGGTCAGGAATGGTCAGACGTTCTCCTTTTGCATTGATGTTCTCTGTAAATTCACTCCTTATGAGTATCCTTCTCATCACGTACAGTATATCCTAATATATACCTCTCTCATACTTTCAATTGTAGCTACCCCTGAGCTTTCAGGTAACATCTGCAGTAAAAGGACCACAAATCCCAGCATTATAAATATCCCATCATACTATGTTCCATCAGAGGAGCTCAGTGTCCTCCAGAACCAGAGTGACTCCATGTTGTCCTATGGTGTGTCTTCTCCATCCACCTTCCAGTCCTCTGGGTGATTAATGTGCCAATGTTCATCAATTAACAAGCTGTGACCAGTACTGTGTTCTCCTCCATATACTGAGCTTATTTCTTCCACCCAGAGTTTTCTGGGTCATCAATCAGAATGATCTGCCGGGATTAAAGTAGACATCAATGTTCAGGACATAAAGACAAGGCTGTTACTGCTAGTTAGGAGACGGGGCCTCATTCCCTAAATAACGGATACGGATAGGCTCCTTTACTATAATACTCTATATGTTAAAGGATTATTCATGGCATGTTAGGGGCAGAGATGAGGGGTATCCATGCCATGTGAGGGGCAGATATGCGGGGTATTCATGGTATGTAAGGGGCAGGTATGAGGGGGGTGTTCATGGCAGGTGAGGGGTAGATTTGAGAGGTGTTTATGGCATGTAATGGGAAGATATGAGGGGTGTTCATGGCACATGAGGGGCAGATATGAGGAGTGTTCATGGCATGTAAGGGTATGTATGAGGGGTGTTCATTGCATATGAGGGGCAGGTATGAGGGGTGTTCATAGCATGTGAGGGGAAGACATGAGGGGTGGCACGTGAGGGGCAGATATGAGGGGTGTTCATGGCATGTAATGGGCAGATATGAGGGGTGTTCTTGGCATGTAAGGGGCAGATATGAGGGGTGTCCATGGCACATGAGAGGCAGATATGAGGCGTGTTCTTGGTGTCCTTGATGGGGTGGAAGCTGTACCTGAGGACCTGCAGTGGAAGGATCTCCCTGCTTCTGCTCCACCCATTCTGTGGTTTCCTGCTTCCTCCACCTCTTTCATTAGCTCACCAGTCATCAGATCACCAAATATTTATGGGGAGGTAGGGGGGGGGTGGAGTTCTGACTGAAGGAATCAAAGCGCTGCCTCCACCAAGATGGCCGCGTCCATACAGAGACACAGTGCAGAACAAGGTATGGTCTGTCAATAATAAGGAAAGATCAACCTTCAGGTATCTATGTAACTAGTCTTTTGTCATGTGCTGGCATATTTTAGGCACAGCTTCCACAGGTTTGGTCCTGTTTAAATGTTATACATCCTTTAAACACACATGAGAGTAACTTAAGTATGAGACTTCCATCAAGGAACCCATTCACTTACCATCATCCCTCCACAATAGTAAGGAATACGTAGAATCTTGAGACCTCACCTGTCTGCTTGAGGAGCTTTGACGTGACTGTATGACATTCCCTACATACCTACAGAGATCTCAGGATCGTTGAAGACCTTATATTTGGTCCTCATTCACCATTCAGAATCATAACCAATGGTGATGATGGGGACACTGACCAACCATAGAATGGAAAGACTACTCCAAAACCCACCACAATCTACACCCACGATAACCTATTTGTCTCTAAGTGTAAATCCCTTACTGTCTTCAAAGACTCAATATCTAGAACTTATTTGCTTGTAATCCTTCTATACCTTCTTTCTCTTCCCTCTTTTCTTTTTTTTCATGTGCAAAGAACGTCACTAATCACCTGGACTGAAGCATCTATTAAGGCTGAAGACCATCAACAGCTTAATCCTCCTTGACCCCACTTCTGAATTTGACAATACAGGGCCGGCTTAGAGGTTTTCTCTATTACTTTGTCGGTGTGAGAGTGAGTGCACTTACACAAGATGGGTTCCTCAGAGGTCATGGAGGATTAAGATGGGAAGGTGGTCTTAAGCCCTACTAGCCATCCGTGGATGTTTGTGTAGATACTTTCGTTCGAAAAAAAAGGATAGCAATGTACAGAAGGTTTATAGGGATTAAGAAGAAATACAACGTAGATTGGTAGCTGATGAGAAGATCAGTTCTGAGTTAAATTAAGGCAGGATGGAATTCACAATTAGACAATGGAAGTTCATTGATTTTTTTGGGAGGACAATTTCTGGTCAGTCTTCATCCCTGTCCTCAAATATAATTATGTTCAGTCAGTGGTCAATGGGCCGTTCTGGTAAACGTGCTGAAGTATGATTCAGTAATCACTATCAGTGTTATAGGGACAGACAGTGCAGACCTTGCTTACCTAGACACCCAACACACTTCACTTTGTCTTCAATGGGCCGGTGTGACAGGTGGTGCCACCCTTCAAACTTGGCATGTCAAGTTAATGAGGTGGGGCTGGTGAAGTAAAACTACTTGTTTTTACTGTTTCTCTGCTGCCAGTGTGAATTAAGCATTACTAGTGATTCCCGACTGTCAAAATGGCAGTTGCTGTGTAATTACAGTAGTTGTAGCAGGTTCTGCTGTCAAAGAATGACAATGTTTATAAACATTGATCAGACAGGAGATAGAGAGATATAAAGTAACAATGTTTATATACATTGATCAGACAGGAGATAGAGAGATATAAATGTAACATTGTTTATAAACATTGTTCAGACCTGAGATAGAGAGATACAGAGATACAAAGTAACATTGTTTATAAACATTATTCAGACCTGAGATAGAGAGCTACAAAGTAACATTGTATAAACACTGATCAGACAGGAGATAGAGAGATACAAAATAACATTGTTTATAAACATTGATCAGACAGGAGATAGAGAGATACAAAATAACATTGTTTATAAACATTGATCAAACGGGAGATAGATACAAAGTAACATTGTTTATAAACATTGTTCAGACAGAAGATAGAGAGATACAAAGTAGCATTGTATATAAACATTGATCAGACAGGAGATAGAGAGATACAGAGTAACATTGTTTATAAACTTTGTCAAAAGTGTTGTGTGCTAATTTGCTACCTTTTTTTTGTGAATGAATAACCTGCGGTACTATGTACCCCTCACTCATCCATGGAGAGGGGGGTGGGCAATATCTGGGGACCAGGGATGTAGAGAAGAAGCTTTTGTCCCCTAGCAAGGTACCCTTGAGGACATGTGGCCTGGTATGGTTCAAGGGCTGCCCCCTCTCCCTTCCCGGACAGCCGGGTTGCATGCACAGATATGGTTCTAGATGGATTTTGGGGGGACCCCATGCTTTTGGGGGGGTTGCATTTTGCATGGGATACACAAAGTGAACTGCTACAGGCATGTTGGGGTTAATTGGTTCCTGCAGGCGGTTATCCCTGAGTGCCCGACAAATACCGCTCCCGTGCGTCTGAAAACGTAGTCGTCCTATAGACGTCAGTGAGCCAAGACACTTATGTGGATCCAGACAGAACTCTGTGTTATAATTATAATATTCACACAGATGGTAATTGTATCCCATATGTGGATGAGAAAGTGTGCTTCTAATTATGAGGGCATTTCAAATGTTGAAGTTTTCCGACACCTGTAACACCCCCGTTTTTTTTCTTTATTAAAGATGCGAAAAGGCAACTTAAAGGGTTAGCTCACCTATACCAAAAAAAGCTGCCTATGCAGGTAAGGGGCGCCTGTAGCTAAAAAAGAATACTTTTCAGGTTTGGGCAAAGGTAATGCACTTGCTAGAGGTGTAGACCATTTGCGTACCTCCTAAAGCATGACTGAAAAACTCCCAGAGATGGCATCATCCCACCCTGCCTTGTTTCTAGGATGTTGCTAAGACACTCCCAGCTGATTCAAACCCTCCTGCATGAGCTGTCTCTCCCCTGTCACAGCATCTCTGAGCTCAGCAATGCTGCAACAGAGGAGATAGTAGACCACACATGTTCGGAAGTTCGAGAGCTTGCTCTTGTGATGGTAAGGGTGAACGGTGATGGCTGTGAGTGCTTTAGCAACGTCTTAGCAACAAGGCAGGACAGTTGCTATAAGTGTAGGCCATTTACGCACCTCGAGATGCCTAACAGAAAAAGCTCCCACAGATTTTATCATCCCGACCTGCCTTGTTGCTAGGACGTTGCTAAGACAATTCCAGCCAATTCAAACTCCTCTGCATGCACTCTTTCTTCCCTGTCCCAGTAGCCTAAAGCTCAGCAATGTTGCAACAGAGGAGATCGTGGACCACATATGTTCGGGGGTTTGAGACCTCGCTGCTGTGATGAGGGGGGTGAACAGTAATGGCTGTGAGTGCCTTAGCAACGTCTTAGCAACAAGGCAGGACAGTTGCTATAAGTGTAGGCCATTTACATACCTTTAGATGCCTAACTGAAAAAGCTCCCACAGGTTTTATCATCCCGACCTGCCTTGTTGCTAGGACTTTGCTAAGACAGTCCCAGCCAATTCAAACTCCTTTACATGTGCTCCCTGTCCCCTGTCCCAGTAGTTCTGAGCTCAGCAATGCTGCAACGCAGGAGACAGTAGACCACACATTTGTGGGAGTTTGAGACCTTGCTCCTTTGATGGTTGTGGGGAACAGTAATGGCTGTGAGTGCCTTAGCAACATCTTAGCACCAAGGCAGAATGGGATCTTGCCTTTGCTATAGGTGTAGGCCATTTACATACCTCCTGATGTCTTACTGAAAAAGCTCCCACAGATAGCATCGTCCCGTCCTGCCTTGTTGCTAGGAGGTTGCTAAGACACTCCCAGCCATTACTGTTCACATCCACCATCACAGGAGCGAGCTCTTAAACCCCCAGGCAAATGTGTGGTCCATTATCTCCTCCATTTCAGCATCCCTGAGGTCAGAGCTACTGGAACAGGGGAGAGAGAAAAAGAGCATGGTAGGCATTGGCTGTCTTAGCAACATCCTAGCAACAAGGCAGAGCGGGATGATGTCATCTCTGGGAGTTTTTCTGTCATGCTTTAGGAAGTGTTTGGCTATACCTATAGCAAGGGCGTTATTTAATTTGGGTCAAAGCTGCACAGCTTGTTTTTATCTACAGATGCACCTTACCTGCAGAGGGAGTTTTTTTTTTCTGGTAAAGGTGAACTAACCTTTTAGGACACTTACCTCTACCCCATAGGTAAGTTTCTTAAAGGGTTAGTTCACTAGAGATTCACTCTGATCAGCAAATTCCTGAGATTTTTACTACATTTGTGTAAAGGGCAGGGGCTTAAGTACAGGGGTCGCAATTGCAACCCGGCCCCCTCCTTCAGGGGGCCCATGCGACTCCCCTGAAGTCCTGGACAGAAGGGGCGATGGGGGTGGCTTATAGAGGAACCGATCCCCTCCATGTTCCTCCTGCAGATCCTGAATGCCCGCTTCTCCACCTCTCCCTCCCACAGGCATTCAGCGGCTGCAGGAGGAACATAGAGGGAATTGGTTCCTCAGGTTCTTTCTACTGCCCCTGGCCCTTGTGTTCTGTCCTGGTCCCGCCTCTTTACCGTAGCTCTGCCGGGTCCCCCCCCCATAGCTGATTCGGAGGATGCTGTCAGGATGGAGATCATGTCATTTGCCAGCCCCTTCCTTGTCTGAATAGACAGATAGTGAATAGTCTGAATAGTCAGTGATTGGTACCCATTTATTGATAACGGAGGCATAGTAAACTGTGTTTACTATGCTTCAGTTTGTGAATGAACAGGAAGCCTCTGTACAGAGCTATTCTTGTCCATTCATTCTATGCACTCAAGGCACAGCCGTCAATCTCCTTTATCTGTCTCAAAAGTGTAACATCTCTCTTTAGACCCCTGATATCTCACCAAAGCCCCTCAACGGGGCTCTTAAAAAAATTTTGGAAAAAAAATAATAAAAAACAATATTGTAAAGAAATAAAATAATTAAAAAAATAAAATAACAAACATAAAAAACAACTGACACCAGTGGGAGAGCTACCAGGGTCACAAAGGTCGCATTTGCGACCAGGCTCTGGCATTCCGCCACCAAGCTCAGGCCCTTAATCTCCTTTCTTTTTCTCAAAGGTATAACATCAGAGGTCTGTTTAGACCCCTGAGATCTCACCAAAGCCCACCCCCAACGCGGCTCCTAAAAATTTAGGAAAAAATTATTTAAAATAATATTGTAAAAAAATAAAATAAAATGGTAAAAAATAATAAAAAAAAAAAAAAAAACATAAAAAACAACTGACACCAGTGGCGGAACTACCAGGGTCACAAAGGTCGCATTTGCGACCAGGCTCTGGCGTTCTGCCGCTAGGCTCAGGCCCTCAATCTCCTTTCTTTGTCTCAAAGGTAGAACATCAGAGGTCTGTTTAGACCCCCGAGATCTCACTAAAGCCCCCCCCAACGCGGCTCCTAAAAAACTTGGAAAAAATAATTTAAAATAATACTGTAAAAAAAATAAAATAAAATGGTAAAAAATAATAAAAAAAACAAACATAAAACACAACTGACAGCAGTAGCAGAGCTACCAGGGTCACAAAGGTCGCATTTGCAACCAGGCTCTGGCATTCCGCCACCAGGCTCAGGCCTGGAAAATATTGGAAAAAAAAATGTAAAAAAAATTAAATGGTAAATGGTCTCTTTAGACCCCTGATATCTCACCAAAGCCCCTCAACGGGGCTCTTAAAAAAAATTGAAAAAAATAATAAAAAACAATATTGTAAAGAAATAAAATAATAAAAAAAATAAAATAACAAACATAAAAAACAACTGACACCAGTGGCGGAACTACCAGGGTCACAAAGGTCGCATTTGCAACCAGGCTCTGGCATTCCACCACCAGGCTCAGGCCCTCAATCTCCTTCTTTTATTTCAAAGGTGGAACATCAGAGGTCTGTTTAGACCCCCGAGATCTCACCAAAGCCCCCCCCAATGCGGCTCCTAAAAAAAAATGGAAATAATCAATTAAAATAATATTGTAAAAAAATAAATTGGTAAAAAATAATAAAAAAAAAAAATAAAAAACAACTGACACCAGTGGCAGAGCTACCAGGGTCACAAAGGTAACATTTGCGACCAGGCTCTGGCATTCTGCCACCAGGCTCAGGCCCTCAATCTACTTTCTTTGTCTCAAAGGTGGAACATCAGAGGTCTGTTTAGACCCCGGAGATCTCACCAAAGCCCCCCCCCCCAACTCGGCTCCTAAGAAAAATTTGAAAAAATAATTAAAAATAATATTGTAAAAAAATAAAATAAAATGGTAAAAAATAATTTAAAAAATTAACAAACATAAAAAACAACTGACACCTGTGGCAGAGCTACCAGGGTCACAAAGGTCGCATTTGTGACCAGGCCCTGGCATTCCACCACCGGGCTCAGGCCCTCAATCTCCTTTTGTCTCAAAGGTGGAACATCAGAGGTCTGTTTAGACCCCTGAGATCTCCCCAAAGCCCCCCCCCAACAGAGCTCCTAAAAAAAAAAATTGGAAAAAAATATTAAAAAAATAATATTGAGAAAAAAATAATAATTAAATGGTAAAAAATAATGAAAAAATAAAATAACAAACATAAAAAAAAAACTGACACCAGTGGCGGAACTACCAGGGTCACAAAGGTCGCGTTTGCAACCAGGCCCTGGCATTCCACCACCAGAGGTCTGTTTAGACCCCTGAGATCTCACCAAAGCCCCCCCAAGGCGGCTCCTAAAAAAAATTGGAAAAAAGTAATAAAAAATAATATTGTAAAAAAATTTAATAAATTGGTAAAAAATAATAAAATAATAATAAAATAACAAACATAAAAAACAACTGACACCAGTGGCGGAGCTACCAGGGTCACAAAGGTCGCTTTTGCGACCAGGCTCTGGCATTCCACCACCAGGCTCAGGCCCTCAATCTCCTTTCTTTGTCTCCAAGGTGGAACATCAGAGGTCTGTTTAGACCCCCGAGATCTCCCCAAAGCCCCCCCAACACGGCACCTAGAAAATTTTGAAAAAATAATTTAAAATAATATTGTAAAAAAAATAAAATAAAATGGTAAGAAATTAAAAAAAAAAAAAATAACAAACATAAAAAAACAACTGGCATTTGCGACCAGGCCCTGGCATTCTGCCATCAGGCTCGGGGGGGGGGAAGGGCCCCCGGCCGTAGGTCAAGGGGGTACTAAATAGTTTCTTACACCGGGGCCCTGAAGGTTCTAGTTACACCTCTGGTGAAGGGTGGACAAACAGAGCACCTTAGGAGGTCATAGAAAGGAACGGGAGGGGGGAGGTCCTGACGGGGGTGCGATATCTCCATTACGGGCTTTCTTAATAACTTCATAGGGAAACCCCCGAGCTAGCAACTGATTCCTCATCGTCTCAGTTTGGGACTTCCTCTCATCTGGATTAGTGAATACCCCGAGGATAGGAAAAAAAAAACTGAGAAGCCGGCATATTTTCCTAAGTGTTCGGTGGCCACTAGAGATTTTGTAACAAAGTATTTCCATCAAAGGTTTAGAATACAAATTAGTAGATAAGTTCCCTCAAGAATCAATTGTCACGGCAACATCAAGAAATGTGACACAAGTTTTAGAAGAAACGGGATTGAATGGTGTGACGCATGCTGTTCAGTCGTGTGCAAGAGTCCCTCCACAATAAAAAGATGTTGTCTTCCCTCTTCAGCTCCATGCCTTCTCTGGCACTTTTTGTTAACAAGTAAAAAATCTGTATTTTTTTTTTTTTTGCAAGAAAACTACTTAGAACCCCCAAACATTATATATATATATATATATATATATATATATATATATATATATATATATATTTTTTTTTTTAGCAGGAACCCTAGAGAATAAAAAGACGATCGTTGCAAATTTTTTATGCCACACGGTATTTGTGCAGCGAATTTTCAAATGCAAAAAAAAAAAAAATACACTTTAATTAATTTTCTGTTTCAATATTTTTATTAAAGATTTTCACAGAACAAAAATAAAGAGGTTTCAGCATTGATTCGAAAAGTAACTTCCACTTTAATTAATTTTAATGCAAAAAAAACCACAACAAATAACCCAATTTTTTGGTAAAATATAAAAGATGATGTTACGCCGAGTAAATAGATACCTAACATGTATGGAATTGCGAGAAACTACAATAATATAAATATAATAATATAAAAAAATAATTAAAAATCTCTATAGGCGACGCTTCAATTTTTTTTACAGGTTACCTGTTTAGAGCCACAGAGGAGGTCTAGCGCTAGAATTATTGCTCTCACTATAACATTCATGACGATACCTCAGATGTGTAGTGAGAACACCGCTTATATAGGCGTGTGGGACTTATGTATGCGTTTACTTTGGCGCGCGAGCACGTAGGGGTGGGGGCGCTTGAAATTTTTTTTTTCTTATTTTGTTTATTTTTTTTTTTACTTTTACACTGTCTCTTTATTTTATTTATTTATTTTTTTAACTCAATAAAGTTTTTTTTTTTCAAAAAGAAAATTTGTCAAGTAAACGTCATTGAACCATTCCAGAGACATTATATATACAGTTGTGTACAGTTGCATACCGTTTACATATGCGTGTGGGACTTATGTATTGTCAGGGCTGGGCTCAGCCCTTCCTTCTCTGAGCTGGTCGCTCAGCTGTCGGCTAATTGCCAGCTCCTTTCTCTCCACAGTGACTCAGCTGTTGATGATATCCTGCTGGTCAGTCCTGCCTACTTAAAGCCATCCAGCTCACTTAATTTCTGCCTCCGCCTTTGGTCACATCTCAGAGACTTTCTCCTGCGTTCCTGTTGAAGACGGGCTCGGCTGACGTCCCTTCTGGCTCCTGATCCTGCTTGCTGTACTACTACGTTGATCTCAGGCTCTCTGAAATTGGCATTGGCTGACTACCCGATCTGGTTACTGAACTCTGGCTATGTATTGACTACGCTTACTCTGTTTACCTTTTTATTATTATTAAACTAGTGTGATTAACAGTACTTCTGTCTCGGTCTGATTCATGGTTTCTGACATGTATGCATTCACTTCTGCGCTCGAGCACGGAAGGATGGGGCCCCTTAAAAAAAATTTTTTTTCTTATTTTGTTTTATTTTTTTCACTTTTACATTGTCCCTTTATTTTATTTTTATTTCATTTATTTTTAACTCAATAAAGTTTTTTTAATGAAAAGAAAATTTGTCAAGTAAAAGTAATTGAACCATTCCAGAAACATTATATATACAGTTGTGTGAAAAAGTATTTGCTCCCTTTATGTTTTTTTTATTTTTTTTTTTTACATATTTGTCACACTTAAACGACTCAGATCATCGAAAAATTTTATTATTACACAAAGATAACCCGAGTAAATACAAAATGCAGTTTTTAAATGATGGTTTAATTTATTAAGGCAAAAAAAGCTGTCCAAACCTGCCTGACTTTATGTGAAAAAGTAATTGCCCCCTATACCTAATAACTGGCTGCGCTACCCTTGCCGGCAACAACTGCAATCAAGCGTTTGCGATAACTGGCGATGAGTCTTTCACATCGCTGTGGAGCAATTTTGGCCCAACTCTTCTTTGCAGCCACATTGAAAGGTTTTCCAGCATGAATGGCCTGTAAGGTCATGATACAGCATCTTAATTGGATTTAAGTCTGGGCTTTGACGAGTCCACTCCAAAACCTAAATTTTGCTTTTTTTGAACCATTTGGAGGTGGACTTGCTGTTGTGTTTCAGATCATTGTCCTGCTGCATAACCCAAGTGCACTTGAGCTTGAGGTCACGAACTCATGGCCAGACATTCTCCTTTTTTTCGGGTAGAGCTCAGAATTCATGGTTCCATCAATTATGGTAAGTCGTCCAGGTCCTGAAGCTGCAAAGCAGCCCCAGACCATCACGCCACCACCACCATGTCTGACTGTTGGCATGATATCCTTGTTATGAAATGCTGCATTCGTTTTATGCCAGATGTAACGGGACGCACACCTTCCAAAAAGTTTAATTTTTGTCTCATCAGTCCACAGAATATTTGCTTCAAAGTCTTGGGGATAATCAAGATGTTTTTTGGTAAATGTGAGATGAGCCTTTGTGTTCTTTTTGGTCAGCAGTGGTTTTGGCTTGGGATCTCTCCCATGGATGCCATTTTTGCCCAGTCTCTTTCTTATTGTTGAATCGTGAACACCGATCTTACCTGAGGCCTGCAGTTCTTTAGATGTTGTTCTGGGTTCTTTTATCATCTCCTGGATGAGTTGTCGTCCTGCTCTTGGAGTAATTTTTGTAGGCCGGCCACTCCAGGGAAGGTTCACCACTGTTCCAAGTTATCTCCATTTGTGGATAATGGTTCTCCCCATGGTTCACTGGAGTTCCAAAGCCTTAGAAATGGCTTTGAAACCCTTCCTAGATCGATACATGTACATTACTTTGTTTCTAATCTGTTCTTGAATTTTTTTAGATTGTGACATGGTGTGTGGCTTTTTGTGATCTGTTAGTATGCTTCACTTTGTCAGACAGCTTCTATTTATGTGATTTCTTGATTCAACAGGTTTGGCAGTAATCAGGCCAGGGTGTGGCAAGTGAAATTTAACTCAGCTTTCCAAAAAATTGTGGTTAATCACAGTTCATTCATGATTCAGCATGGGAGGGGGCAATTACTTTTTCACATAGGGCCAGGCAGGTTTGAACAGCTTTTTTCCATTTAATAAATTAAAAAATAATTTAAAAACTGCATCTTGGATTTACTCGGTTTATCGTTGTGTAATATTAAAATTTGTTTGATCTGAATCATTTAAGTGTGACATATATGTAAAAAATAAAAAAAATCAGGAAGGGAGCAAATACTTTTTCACACAACTGTGTGTATATATATATATATATATATATATATATATATATATATATATATATATATATATATATATATATATATATATATAATATATAATTTTTTTTTTTTTTTTTTTTTTTATTTGATAATTTTTATTTATTCCTATTACAAGGAATATAAACATCAGTTGTAATAGAAATAAGGGATGACAGGTCCTCTTTATGGAAAGATCTGGAGTCTATAAGAACCCAAATATTTCATCTAAATTTAAAAGCAAATGATCAAAAAAAAAATAATAAAAATTTGATCTTTTGCTTTAACCATTTCCCACAAAACTATGTACCTGTAAGCAGGGGCGTTGCTAGATTTGCAAAAGATCTGGGGCCAGAGCCCATAACAGCAGTCACCAACCTTTTTGGGAGGGGGGGGAGACCTAAGCAATTTTTCACGGGAGATGGCTGGTGTTGGTGCTTCAATCATGGTTGATATGGTGTCAGGGTGATTAAAGTGCATTACTTCTATTGTTACATTCTAATATATAATGAAGTGGTTCAACTCACCATACGGCAGAATCAGTGGGAGCCCTGGGCGTGTCACTTACCACATCTCCTGCCACCTGATGCAGCATGTTACTTGCCACCGTCGCCTGCCACCAGATGTGGATTGTCACTTGCCACTTTCACCTGGCAGCAGATGTGGATTGTCACTTGCCACGTCACCTGCCACCATTTGCAGATTGCCACTTGCCACATCTCCTAATACCATTTGCAGATTGTCACTTGTCACGTCTCCTGCCACCATTTGCAGATTGTCACTTGCCACGTCACCTGCCACCATTTGCAAACTGTCACTTGCCATGTCTCCTGGCTCAATTTGCAGATTGTCACTTGCCACCTGATGTGGATTGTAACTTGCCATGCCAGCCTGTGCCACCAAATGTGCATTGAAGCTGCATTGGTGGCAGGCTGGCAGCACTGGCAGCACTGGTCCATTTAGTGAGAACAGGAGAGTGGTAATGCAGGGCGGGCAGTGTGAGATGATGTCATCTCGCTGCTCCCCGCTGCACCTCTGACATTGAAGCAAGGGGGTCTGTCTGCAAAGTGGAGCTCCATAATGACAGGAAGCACGTGACCTCCAATCCACCGAGCTGTGAGGGTGGAAGAGCGCTGATGTGTGACGGGCAGTGAGAGATGATGTCATCTCTCTGCTGCTCGCCGCACCTCACTCCCAAATTGAAGAGGCCCGGCTGTGAAGAGCGCTGATGTGGCGCAGGCGGAGAGAGATGTCATCTCTGCTCGTCCGCCCGCTCGCTTCTCTCCTCTCCTCCAGCCTCTCTCATGCAGCCAGCCTGCCCGCCGCAGCAGTTGCAACCTGCTGGTTAGGCAGGGACCCTGCAGCAAGTGACTCAGGGGTATGGGCCCCAGATTCGGGGCTATAGCCCCAGTAGCCACCCCCTAGCAACGCCCCTGCCTGTAAGTCACTTTGAGGAAGCGATTGTACCGGGGTAATGCCTGCAGCTGCAGGCACGTTTTTTATTAGACCCCAGATCCCTAAATAAAGTGTACCTGTCACAAGAGATGTTTACATTGCTCAGATTTTTATTTTTAAAGAGACAGTTTACTGTTTTACAGACTTTAGGAGGGAGGACTGGTAGACTGAAGGAGAGCTGATTGGTAGACTGTAGCATTGCTGACTGGTAGGCTGTAGCAGGGCTAATTGGTAGACTGTAGAAGGGCTGACTGGTAGGCTGTAGAAGGGCTGACTGGTAGACTGTAGAAGGGCTGACTGGTAGACTGTAGAAGGGCTGACTGGCTGGTAGGCTGTAGAAGGGCTGACTGGTAGACTGTAGAAGGGCTGACTGGCTGGTAGGCTGTAGAAGGGCTGACTGGTAGACTGTAGAAGAGCTGACTGGTAGGCTGTAGAAGGGCTGACTGGTAGGCTGTAGAAGGGCTGACTGGTAGACTGTAGAAGGGCTGACTGGCTGGTAGGCTGTAGAAGGGCTGACTGGTAGACTGTAGAAGGGCTGACTGGCTGGTAGGCTGTAGAAGGGCTGACTGGTAGACTGTAGAAGAGCTGACTGGTAGGCTGTAGAAGGGCTGACTGGTAGGCTGTAGAAGGGCTGACTGGTAGACTGTAGAAGGGCTGACTGGTAGACTGTAGAAGGGCTGACTGGCTGGTAGGCTGTAGAAGGGCTGACTGGTAGGCTGTAGAAGGGCTGACTGGTAGGCTGTAGAAGGGCTGACTGGTAGACTGTAGAAGGGCTGACTGGCTGGTAGGCTGTAGAAGGGCTGACTGGTAGACTGTAGAAGGGCTGACTGGCTGGTAGGCTGTAGAAGGGCTGACTGGTAGACTGTAGAAGGGCTGACTGGTAGGCTGTAGAAGGGCTGACTGGTAGACTGTAGAAGGGCTGACTGGCTGGTAGGCTGTAGAAGGGCTGACTGGTAGGCTGTAGAAGGGCTGACTGGTAGGCTGTAGAAGGGCTGACTGGTAGACTGTAGAAGGGCTGACTGGCTGGTAGGCTGTAGAAGGGCTGACTGGTAGACTGTAGAAGGGCTGACTGGCTGGTAGGCTGTAGAAGGGCTGACTGGTAGACTGTAGAAGAGCTGACTGGTAGGCTGTAGAAGGGCTGACTGGTAGGCTGTAGAAGGGCTGACTGGTAGACTGTAGAAGGGCTGACTGGCTGGTAGGCTGTAGAAGGGCTGACTGGTAGGCTGTAGAAGGGCTGACTGGTAGGCCGTAGAAGGGCTGACTGGTAGACTGTAGAAGGGCTGACTGGCTGGTAGGCTGTAGAAGGGCTGACTGGTAGACTGTAGAAGGGCTGACTGGTAGACTGTAGAAGAGCTGACTGGTAGGCTGTAGAAGGGCTGACTGGTAGGCTGTAGAAGGGCTGACTGGTAGACTGTAGAAGGGCTGACTGGCTGGTAGGCTGTAGAAGGGCTGACTGGTAGGCTGTAGAAGGGCTGACTGGTAGACTGTAGAAGGGCTGTCTGGCTGGTAGGCTGTAGAAGGGCTGACTGGTAGACTGTAGAAGGGCTGACTGGTAGGCTGTAGAAGGGCTGACTGGTAGACTGTAGAAGGGCTGACTGGCTGGTAGGCTGTAGAAGGGCTGACTGGTAGGCTGTAGAAGGGCTGACTGGTAGGCTGTAGAAGGGCTGACTGGTAGGCTGTAGAAGGGCTGACTGGCTGGTAGGCTGTAGAAGGGCTGACTGGTAGGCTGTAGAAGGGCTGACTGGTAGACTGTAGAAGAGCTGACTGGCTGGTAGGCTGTAGAAGGGCTGACTGGTAGACTGTAGAAGGGCTGACTGGTAGGCTGTAGAAGGGTTGACTGGTAGACTGTAGAAGGGCTGACTGGTAGGCTGTAGAAGGGCTGACTGGTAGACTGTCGAAGGGCTGACTGGTAGGCTGTAGAAGGGTTGACTGGTAGACTGTAGAAGGGCTGACTGGTAGGCTGTAGAAGGGTTGACTGGTAGACTGTAGAAGGGCTGACTGGTAGGCTGTAGAAGGGTTGACTGGTAGGCTGTAGAAGGGTTGACTGGTAGACTGTAGAAGGGCTGACTGGTAGGCTGTAGAAGGGCTGACTGGTAGACTGTAGAAGGGTTGACTGGTAGACTGTAGAAGGGCTGACTGGTAGACTGTAGAAGAGCTGACTGGTAGGCTGTAGTATTGCTGTCTGGTAGACTGTAGTAGGGCTGTCTGGTAGACTGTAGTAGGGCTGACTGGTAGGCTGTAGCATTGCTGACTGGTAGGCTGTAGCATTGCTGACTGGTAGGCTATTGCATTGCTGACTGGTAGGCTGTAGCAGGGCTGATTGGTAGATTGTAGCATTGCTGTCTGGTAGACTGTAGCAGTTCTTACTGGTAGGCTGTAGCAGGGCTGATTGGTAGGCTGTAGAAGGGCTGACTGGTAGACTGTAGCAGGGCTGATTGGTAGACTGTAGAAGGGTTTACTGGTAGGCTGTAGCAGGGCTGACTGGTAGACTGTAGCATTGCTGACTGGTAGGCTGTAGCAGGGTTGACTGGTAGGCTGTAGCAGGGCTGACTGGTAGGCTGTAGCAGGGTTGACTGGTAGGCTGTAGCAGGGCTGACTGGTAGGCTGTAGCAGGGCTGACTGGTAGGCTGTAGAAGGGCTGACTGGTAGGCTGTAGCAGGGTTGACTGGTAGGCTGTAGCAGGGCTGACTGGTAGGCTGTAGCAGGGCTGACTGGTAGGCTGTAGAAGGGCTGACTGGTAGGCTGTAGCAGGGCTGACTGGTAGGCTGTAGCATTGCTGTCTGGTAGACTGTAGTAGGGCTGTCTGGTAGGCTGTAGCAGGGCTGACTAGTAGACTGTAGCAGGGCTGCCTGGTAGGCTGTAGCATTGCTGTCTGGTAGGCTGTAGCATTGCTGTCTGGTAGGCTGTAGCATTGCTGTCTGGTAAACTGTAGCAGGGCTGACTGGTAGGCTGTAGCAGGGCTGACTGGTAGGCTGTAGCAGGGCTGACTGGTAGGCTGTAGCAGGGCTGACTGGTAGACTGTAGCAGGGCTGACTGGTAGGCTGTAGCAAAGTGGACTGGTAGATAGGTAGCAGAGCAGACTGGTAGGCTGTAGCAGGGCTAATTGGTAGACTGTAGTAGGGCTGACTGGTAGATAGAGATGGAAGAACTGTTCGGGCAGAGCATCAGTTCACCCGCCAAATGCCCCACAATGTACTGCACGCTACACAGTGCATTCTATGGCCCTGATTGGCTGAAGCAATGCGCTCTGCTCCCCCCACCCCAAAGCATCTTGTCCCCATGTTGATGGGGACAAGAGCCTTTTCCCCACAACCCTGGGCAGTGGTTGTGGGGGTCAGCGGGCAGGGGGCTTATCAGAATCTGATAGCTCCTTTTAACAAGGGGACCCCCAGATACCACCCCCCATGTAAATGAGTAGAGGTACATTGTACCCCTACTCATTCACCATAAAAAGTGTCAAAATAAAAACACACACACAGTTTTTGACAAATCCTATACCAAAAATAAAAAAAAACAATGTCCCCCCATGTAGATCCAACATCAATCACGATGCCTACCGCACCTCCAGACCTGATAGGTAAGGGGCGGTGCCACCATATAATATCGCAGGGTGGCCCCGCCTCTAAGCTATTTAAGAACGGCCAGACGGTGGAGCAGGCAGTCAGCAGTGAGCCTTCGTCATGGGTGGAATTCTACTTTTTTTTTCTTTTTTTGGGTCAGCGGGCATCGTGATTGATGATGGAGCTACATCGTTGGACAACGTTTTTTATTTTTAATAAAGGAATTGTCAAAAACTGTGTGTGCGCTTTTATTTCTTTTTGACACTTATTTTTGGTGAATGAGTATGGGGTACAATGTACCCCATACTCATTCACATAGGGGGGAGCTGGGATCTGGGGACCCCCTTGTTAAAGAGGGCTTCCAGATACCAATAAGCCCCTCGCCCGTAGATCCCCACAACCACTGACCAGGGTTGTGGGGAAGAGGCCCTTGTCCCCATCAACATGGGGACAAGGTGCTTTGGGCTTGCCTTGGTATTTTGCCCCAAAGTACCTCTCCATGTTGAGGGCATGTGGCCTGTTATGGTTCAGGAGGGGGGCGCTTGATGGTCCCCCTCCTTTCCTGATCTACCGGGCTGCATGCTCAGGTAAGGGTCTGGTTTGGATTTTGGGGGGCCCCACGCAATTTTTTTTTATTGCTGGCATTCTTTTTTTTACATTTACTGTCAGTGGGGAAACCTGCTGACAGCTGATAAGTCATCGACCCCCCATACACTTTTTATGACCAATAACTTGCATATAAGCCTTAAAAATGGGGACTTTTGATTTTTCGAGTTTGGGTCCCATAGACTTTAATAGGGTGCTGGGTTCGGGTCCGAAACTTTTTGCATGTTCGGGAGTTCTGCTGTCAAACCGAACCTGGGGGGTGTTCGGCCCATCACTACTGGTAGACTGTAGTAGGGCTGACTGATCGAAAGGGGGGACTCTGATGTAAAAATGGGATGGACTCTGATGTGAAAGGGGGGACTCTAATGTGAAAGGGAGTCTTCTGATGTGGAGAGCCTACCTATATGAAGAGAATCTCTGATGAGAAGGGGTAACTCCCCCTGCAGCGGCAAGGAGAGGGTAACACCATCATCCACTGCAGTTTATTATTATTATTATTCAGGATTTATATAGCGCCAACATTTTGCGTAGCGCTTTACAGCATGGGGGCAGACAGTACAATACAATTCAATACAGGAGGGATCAGAGGGCCCTGCTCGTTAGAGCTTACAATCTAGAAGGGAGGGTCAAGTATAACAAAGGGTAATAACTGTGGTGGGATGAACTGATGGAGAAAAATTAAATACAGTTGTTAGGTGTGGGTAGGGTAGGCTTCTCTGAAGAGGAGGGTTTTCAGGGATCGTCTAAAAGCTAATAGAGTAGGAGATAGTCGGACAGGTTGGGGTAAGGAGTTCCATAGAATTGGATAAGCTCTGGAAAAGTCCTGGAGGCAAGCAAAGGAGGAGGTGTCGAGGGAGCTAGAGAGCAGAAGGTCTTGAGAGGAAGGAAGATGTCAGTGTCCTTCAGCCCATTGAATACAGTGTCAGGTGTTTGGACGGGGACATCCTCTCAGTGCTTGCCGTAGGCGCTATTTTCCGTAGACATGCCCTCCTTCCTGGACCTTCCCCACCTGTGAAGGCAGCAGACAGCAGGAATGAGTTTGTATCACTCACTCCACCTCTCTATCTCCCCTCTCATTGGGTGGCCAAAGGCCTCCCCACCATCAGCGGTATTATAAAGCCACCTTCAGCCTACTTGGGAAGAACTGGAATATCCATCAGGATTTTATTTCTGTTTGTAACCCCAGTTGGGAGATTTTGGGGAAGGAAGGGGTTGCGGGGTTGCGGGGATACGGGGTTGCGGGGATGTGGGGATGCGGGGATGCAGGGATGCGGTATGGGGCCACAAAGGGTTTCGCTAAAACCGTTCCCTGCTTTGCTCCATCCATAATGAAACACACAGTGTAGGTTATATAGGGTAGGTTATATTGGCTCCTCCACATTGACTGCACATCACTCGGTATAAAACCAAATTCCACAATTCCTCCAAATCTCTGCGGACGGATCCGTGGTATCGGCGTTTTTGCAGGAGGTCGTTCTGCAGAGAGATTGCCCATTTTACAGTGGAGAAAAGATAGAGGTGTCTGGGGACAAGCCGGTGACCTGAGCGTCTGGGATGTCAGCCAATAAGTAATAAGGTCAGGGGTCAGCTGTCACCGAGAAGAGATAAATGGGTCCCCAGGGGCCACAGGGGGGAGCAGAATCACACTGTTTGCTGCTTTGATGGATCAAAGGCTTTCACAGGTTTTCTTCTCCCTCCTAATAAGACTGATGGGGCTGCAATTACCACCTGACCTACCACAAGGCAGAGACTCACCGATCGCAGCAAAGGTTCAAAGATCCCCCCCCCTCCACCGAGGGACTGTCCGCGCCGCCTCTCCCTCGTAACGCGCACACAATGAAAGGATCGTTATCCACTCTGTGCAAAATGATCCGTAATCTGCGACAGAGAGCGAGCACTTATTCTGTCCGTCCAAAAATAACATCCATTTCGACTGATTATATAGCTCTGACATATACCGCAGTGCTGTACAGAGATCGCTGAGCCCGTCAACGTCAGTCTCTGTACCAGAGGAGCTTACACTCTAATGTCCCCTCCCCCACAGTCACACACTATTATTATTATAATACATTTATATAGCTCTGACATATACCGCAGTGCTGTACAGGTATCACTGAGCCAGTCACATCCGTCTCTGTACAGAGGAGCTTACACTCTAATGTCCACTCCCCCACAGTCACACACTATTATTATAATACATTTATATAGCTCTGACATATACCGCAGTGCTGCACAGAGAACACTGAGCCAGTCACATCAGTGTCTGTAGCAGAGGAGCTTACAATCTAATGTCCCCTCCCCCACAGTCACACACTATTATTATAATACATTTATATAGCTCTGACATATACCGCAGTGCTGCACAGAGAACACTGAGCCAGTCACATCAGTGTCTGTAGCAGAGGAGCTTACACTCTAATGTCCCCTCCCCCCACAGTCACACACTATTATTATTATACATTTATATAGCTCTGACATATACTGCAGTGCTGTACAGGGATCACTGAGCCACATCTGTGTCTGTACCAGAGGAGCTCACACTCTAATGCCCCAACCCCCCCCCCCCCCCACAGTCACACACTATTATTATTAATATACATTTACATACCTCCCAACTTTCTGAGATGGGAATGAGGGACACCTATCAGCAAAAGTATGCAGGCATAGGACACACCTTTTGCCACGCCCCCTTAAAGGAGAATTGTGCAAAAAAAAAAAAAAAGATTGGTTAAACCCACAAGTGCTTATTTTACCACTACTATTCCTTTATATTGGCTTTTGGAATTTACAAATGCAGCAATTTAGAATTTGGATGAAAGGTTTAGCACTGGGAAATACTTTTTGAAAGATAAAAAGTGCATTTTATATACATCTATATAGATCAAACCAAAATGAGCGACAAATGAGGAGGAATGAGGGACAGAGGGACTTTGCTCCAAATCAGGGACAGTCCCTCAAAATCAGGGACAGTTGGGAGGTATGCATTTATATAGCTCTGACATATATGTGCTGTACAGAGAACACTGAGCCAGTCACACCAGTCTCTGCACCAGAGGAGCTTCTCCACCAGGTGGTGCTGTTTTGCAAAGTGCTGCTGGCTCACTCTGCTTTGCTCTCAGTTGGAGGAAACATCAAGCCTGGGCCTGTCCTGCAGGCTTCTCCACCAGGTGGTGCTGTTTTGCAAAGTGCTGCTGGCTCACTCTGCTTTGCTCTCAGTTGGAGGAAACATCAAGCCTGGGCCTGTCCTGCAGGCTTCTCCCCCAACCACCATGCAGTGTGGGGGGGGGGGGGGAGACGAGGTGGAAGCTCTCCAGAGGCATTGAGGCCTACTCCATGTGCTCAAGCTGCAATGGATCCTGGGCCTGTCCCTATGCAAGAGGAGTCCTTACCAGTCTTCCAGGATAAAGTCATGAACAGACTTTGCCGCATTGCTAAGGAGGAACAGAACCTTGCTGTCATGAAAGAAGATCTCAGGAAAAAGAAATCCCTGCATAGTAAGTCTAGAAACAGTAAGAGGGAAGTCTCCAAGCTGAAGTCTCTGGAGGAGGCATTGAAAAAGCAGAAATTGGTCGCCTCTCAGAAGGAGAGCAGCGGTGTGTTCAGAGAAAAGTGTGAGAATGAGGAAAGATTTCAACAGATGAAGGAAAGTGCCTGTGCCAGTACCAGCCAGAGGGTGGATGCCAGAGCAATGGCGACAGTATGGATGGGGGGGGGGTAAGGAAGTGGCTTCACATGGTGGCCCCAGTACTACTACTGTCTCAGGATCTGTCATGTCTGAGTCAGTATCTGCTCCCCTCCCTCCCCAGCAGCCTGGGTCATCTCAGGAGGAGGTTGAGGAAAATGGCGGATTGCTGCAGGCCATTACAGAAATGGAATCTCCCTTGAGTGGCACCGACTCGTCAGATGAGGATCATGATAAAGGAGTGCTTGCTGAAAATCTCTTTCAGTGTGTGGAGAACTTTCCTGAGATTGCACCTGCCAACAGATCCTTGCAATCGTCAAGGAATGCAGGATTAGCTGGCTGCGAGGAGTCCCACATGGACACTAACAGTGCAGAGCAGGAATGTAGCATGAACATTGAAACTGCAGAGCAGGAGGGCCGTATGAACGCTAAAACAGCTGGTGTTTTTTCTAAACAGAAGACTTTACTAAATGATGGGACTGCTGGTATCTGTGGTACTTCTGAGACTATGGTGAGCAGGACTTTGTGCTGGAGGGAAGGAATTATGCTAAGGCTGTGTCGGGACAAAGTTATGCTGCTGGTGGTAGAAGGGAGCCAGTTGTGCGACTTTCACCTAACGCACCTTCTTCCATTGAACGCAGGAATGTGGTACAGCTCAGGTGGGAGGGAGGAGGTATTCCACCTATCAGGAGGGTGGTTGTGGATAAGATCCTAGCCATGGGATTTAAGGCGGAGGACATTTATGCTCTTGGTTCCTTTAAATATGATTTGTCATTTGTGCGCCCAAAATCGCTGGATCTGTTTTGGGAGTGGTTTGAGCATGTATATAGGGGCCAGCCGGACTGGGAGGGGCTTGTCCCCAAAGTTGTCTCACAACAGCCCTTGATAAAAAATGTGTCTATCCTGACTAGGAATGAGTCTATCCCCCCCGAGGATTTATGGATCTGGTTGAGGAGGTTTGGTAAACTGTTGTGTCCCCTAAAAAAGATTGTGGAAGATAGAGGAATCTGGACGGGTGGGTGGTCAATGTCAATGAGGTTGAGTGTGCGCGGGAATGTGGTCCAGAATTTGCCTTCCTCTGCCTTTATTGGTAGAGATAGGATTACTGTCTTCTACCCTGGTCAACCTAAGGTGTGCCATAAATGTGGAGTCAAGGGACATTTCTCATTTAAATGTCCAGAACAGAAGTGCTTTTTGTGCCAGGTACTGGGGCATCCGGCAAGGCACTGTAACATCATTAAATGTAACCTATGTGATAAGGTTGGTCACCCTTATAGCCGGTGCCCTGAGGCTTTGCACAATAAGCCATAGTTGGTGGAGGAATTTTTCCATCTGGATAGAGAAGAGTCTGGGTTGGCGGAGGTTGTACCAGGGAATCCTAGTGTCTCTGTCCCATCAGAATCTGTGTCTGTGAGGCCCTCTGTGGTCAGTGTCCCCCCAGTCTGTGGTCTCCCATTCAGTGCCAGAAAGTGTGGTTGTCAAGTCTGTGTCTGCACCTATTGTTTCTCCTAGTGTAGTGAAGGCAGTGGAGGGTGCTGGACCAGCGTGTATGGTGGTGCCAACCCCTCTTCCTCGGCTTGGCAGAAGTGCGGCTGGAGGTCAGCGGTCACCGAGGGGTGGAGTGTGGGATGGATTGGATGATGGTGGAGGGGGAGGTGGGAACGGAATGAGAGTGGCTGGGGTAGAATGCAAGGTGAATGATGTGGAAGTCGGGGTGAATGATGTGGGGGGAGGGGTTAATGGGGGGGGATTTGGAATCGCATCCTGATGGCGATTAAATCTCAAAATGTTTCTTAGCCTGGATTGTGTTTAAGTTGAGGTTCGGGGTTTGTAGTCTCTTTTTTTGTTGTCATTAAAATATGTTTCTTTCTATGTTATCTTGTCAGGAAACGGTTTTCTTTACTTGCTGATGGAAGCACGCTTGTTTTTGTTTAGTTGTTGTTTATTTTTGTGTAAATATGTTTTTATTAATAAGCTGTATGTTTGTATGATTTTTTTAAATAAAAAAAAATTACACTCTAATGTCCCCCCCCAATGTCACACACTATAATTATTATACATTTATATAGCTCTGACATATACCGCAGTGCTGCACAGAGAACACTGAGCCATTCACATCAGTCTCTGTTCCTGAATGATGGTTAAGTATGGGAAATAAAACTAGTGATAGACTAGATATTATATAGATTATAATGAATAGAAGTATTGTGCAAAAGCAACAAAAAGGATACAGATATATAGAGGTAATAATAGAGCCTATGATTATTATTTTCTTTATTAATATTATTATCAACCACTTGATCTCCGGGAAGATTTACCCCCCTTCATGACCAGGTCATTTTTTTGCGATATGTCACTACTTTACTTTAACTGACAATTGCGCGGTCGTGTGGCGCTGTACCCAAATAAAATTGACGTCCTTTTTTTTTTTTTTTGCCACAAATAGAACTTTCTTTCTTTGGTGGTATTTGATCACCTCTGCGGTTTTTATTTTTCATGCTATAAACAAAAAAAGAGCGACAATTTCGAAAAAAAAAAAATAACAAACAATATTTTTTACCTTCTGCTATAAAACATCCAATTAAAAAAAAATATATATAATTTTTTTATCAATTTAGACAAATATGTATTCTGCTACATGTTTTTGGCAAAAAAAAAAATCCCAATAAGCGTATATTGATTGATTTGCACAAAATGTATAGCGTCTACAAACTATGGGATATATACTGGAATTTTTATTTATTTATTTTTTTACTAGTAATGGCGGCGATCAGCGACTGCAATATTGCGGCGGACAATCGCACGCTAACTGACACTTTTGGCACTTTGTGGGAACCAGTGGCACTAATACAGTGATCAGCGCTGACAAATATGCACTGTCACTGTACTAATGACACTGGCTGGGAAGGGGTTAAAAATCATGGGCGATCAAAGGGTTAAATGTGTGCCTAGCCAGTGTTTTTTGTGTAGATAGGGTGCTGCTTTTACCAAGAAATGTGGTGGATTTTATTCCCTACTTTGCAGGTTATTATTATTATGTTTTTTATTTATATTATTATTTTATTATTATTAGATTATTTACGTTTTTATTATTTTAGAGATAGTAATTGTTATATGGAAGGATACCGTTATCCTGCCATATTACAATTACTATCTCTAAAATAATACGGAGGAATAATAATACGTATCATTCATCTATAATAATAGAAGATACAGTTACAATAGAAAATGTACAGATTATACAAAAGGTAGCAATACATAGACAAGGTTATTATAGAAATAACAATAGTGGATATCAGTAGATATTATATAGAGGATGTACTCTCACCGGCCGCTTTATTAGGTACACCTTGTTCAATTCCTTGGTAACACAAATGGCTAATCAGCCAATCACGCGGCAGCAACTCAATGCATTTAGGCATCTAGACGTGGTGATGACGACTTGCTTGAAGTTCAAAGCGAGCATCAGAATGGGGAAGAAAGGGGATTTCAGTGACTTTGAACGTAGCATGGTTGTTGGTGGCAGACCGGCTGGTCTGAGTATTTCTGGGATTTTCACACACAACCATCTCTTGGAATTACAGAGAATGGTGGGAAAAAGAGAAAATATCCAGTGAGCGGCGGTTGTATGGAGGAAAATGCCTTATTAGTGTCAGAGGTCAGAGGAGAATGGACAGACTGGTTCCAGATGATAGAAAGGCAACAGTAACTCAAATAACCACTCGTTACTTCCAAAGTATGCAGAATACCATCTCTGAGTGCACAACACATCCATCTATAAAGCAGATGGGCTACAGCAGCAGAAAACCACACCAGGTGCCACTCCTGTCAGCTAAGAACAGGAAACTGTTAAAAATTGGACAGTAGAAGATTGGAAAAAACGTTGCCGGGTCTGATGAGTCTGGATTTCAGCTGCGACGTTCAGATGGTGGGATCAGAATTTGGCGAATGGATCCATCCTGCCTTATATCACCGGTTCAGGCTGGTGGTGGGGGTGTAATGGTGTGGGGGGGGGGATTTTCTTGGCACACTTTGGGCCCCTTAGTACCAATTGAGCATGGTTTAATCGCCATGGCCTACCTGAGTATTGTTGCTGACCATGTCCATCCCTTTATGACTACAGTGTCCCCATAGGTGTGCGCAGCCTCTTGCATTAGGGTGTGCACCCCAAAACTCAAATACATATGCATGTGTATATGTACTGATGGTGTCAGTAGTTTTATTTTTATTCTTTTTAAATTATTTTTTTTTGTAACATTTTTTTTTTTTTTTGATGAAATATCCGTGTTCTAAACAGGGGGGAATATGCACCACACAAGGCGATTAGGGTGTGCCCAGGCACACCTGGCACACCCTGTGCGCACGCCTATGAGTGTCCCCATCTTCTGATGGCTCCTTCCAGCAGGATAATGCACCATGTCACAAAGCTCCAATCATCTCACCACTGGACAATGAGGTCCCTGTACTCCAATGTCCTCCACACTCACCACATCTCATCCAATAGAGGACCTTTGGGATGTGGTGGAATGGGAGATTGGCATCATGGATGTGCAGCCGACAAATCTGCAGCAACTTGATGCTATCATGTCACTGAGGACCAAAATCCCCAAATCTCTGAGGAATGTTTCCAAAACCTTGTTGTACCTATTCCATTAAGAATGAAGGCAAAAGGAGGTCCAAACCGGAACTAGCAATGTGTACCTGATAAAGTGGCCGGTGAGTGTATATGTGTGTATGTATGTATGTATATATACACTACCGTTCAAAAGTTTGGGGTCACATTGAAATGTCCTTATTTTTGAAGGAAAAGCACTGTACTTTTAAATGAAGCTAACTTTAAACTAGTCCTAACTTTAAACAAATATACTCTATACATTGCTAATGTGGTAAATGACTATTCTAACTGCAAATGTCTAGTTTTTGGTGCAATATCTACATAGGTGTATAGAGGCCCATTTCCAGCAACTATCACTCCAGTGTTCTAATGGTACAATGTGTTTGCTCATTGGCTCAGAAGGCTAATTGATGATTAGCAAACCCTTGTGCAATCATGTTCACACATCTAAAAACAGTCTAGCTCCTTCCAGAAGCTACAAAACTGACCTTCCTGTGAGCAGATTGAGTTTCTGGAGCATCACATTTGTGGGGTCAATTAAACGCTCAAAATGGCCAGAAAAAGAAAACTTTCATCTGAAACTCGACCGTCTATTCTTGTTCTTAGAAATGAAGGCTATTCCATGCGAGAAATTGCAAAGAAATTGAAGATTTCCTACAACGGTGTGTACTACTCCCTTCAGAGGACAGCACAAACAGGCTCTAACCAGAGTAGAAAAAGAAGTGGGAGGCCGCGTTGCACAACTAAGCAAGAAGATAAGCACATTAGAGTCTCTAGTTTGAGAAACAGACGCCTCACAGGTCCCCAACTGGCATCTTCATTAAATAGTACCCGCAAAACACCAGTGTCAACATCTACAGTGAAGAGGCGGCTGCGGGATTTTGGGCTTCAGGGCAGAGTGGCAAAGAAAAAGCCATATCTGAGACTGGCCAATAAAAGAAAAAGATTAAGATGGGCAAAAGAACACAGACATTGGACAGAGGAAGACTGGAAAAAAGTGTTGTGGACGGATGCCAAAGGTGTGCAATGCTGTAATTGCTGCAAAAGGAGGATTCTTTGATGAAAGCAAAGTTTGATGTAAAAACAATGTTATTTCAAATACAAATCATTATTTCTAACCTTGTCAATGTCTTGACTCTATTTTCTATTCATTTCACAACGTATGGTGGTGAATAAGTGTGATTTTTCATGGAAAACACAAAATTGTTTGGGTGACCCCAAACTTTTGAACGGTAGTGTATATATATATATTTATATATATATATATATATATATAATATATTATACTGAGCTGATAACAGAAGATACCAAGTTATATCAGAGGATATCGTTATATTGAGGAGATATCAGATGGATACACCTATAATAGATAATAGTAGAATATATTATTATCATACAGATGTCACTCTAGAAGGATATAGGTATTATATACAGGAAAAAAGGGATGGATACGGTGAAAATAGATGAGCAGCAAGAAAGAATGTAGATAATATAGAGAGGATAATAGAGCCTATATTCCACATATAGAGGAAATTATAGACACCTACAGTTATTATAGAGAGGATATTAGAGCCTATAGTTATTATATAGAGGTGATTACAGATGGATGCAGTTTGGAGGAAATGAATACAACATGTATTTATTATATAGAGGTAATAATAGAGCCCATAGTTATTATATAGAGGTAATAATAGAGCCCATAGTTATTATATAGAGGTAATAATAGAGCCCATAGTTATTATATAGAGGTAATAATAGAGCCCATAGTTATTATATAGAGATAATAATAGAGCCCATAGTTATTATATAGAGGTAATAATAGAGCCCATAGTTATTATATAGAGGTAATAACAGAGCCCATAGTTATTATATAGAGATAATAATAGAGCCCATAGTTATTATATAGAGGTAATAACAGAGCCCATAGTTATTATATAGAGGTAATAATAGAGCCCATAGTTATTATATAGAGATAATAATAGAGCCCATAGTTATTATATAGAGATAATAACAGAGCCCATAGTTATTATATAGAGGTAATACCCAACACCTACAGATATTATATATAGGATAATAATAGAGCCTCTAGTTATTATATAGAGGTAAAACCCAACTCTATCCTACACTCTCTAACCCACATCTTCAATCTCTCCCTCACCTCTGGCATCTTCCCCGATGCTCTAAAACATGCACTGGTCACTCCCATACTCAAAAAGCCGTCCTTGGACCCTACCAATCTTAACAACCTTCGCCCTATCTCCCTGCTCCCCTTTTCCTCTAAACTCATTGAGCGCCTGGTTTACAACCAACTGAGTGACCACCTCATTAAGAACAACCTTCTTGATCCCCTTCAATCTGGATTTCGCCCTCAACACTCCACAGAAACTGCTCTTTTAAAACTCACAAATGACCTACTAACTGCAAAAACCAACGGACACTATTCTGTACTCCTACTTCTGGATCTTTCAGCTGCCTTTGACACGGTTGACCCCCCCTCCTCCTCGAAAAACTTTACTCCCTCTGTCTCCGTGACTGTGCTCTTCAGTGGCTCTCATCCTACCTATCCCAACGCACCTTCAGTGTCACTTACAATTCTACTTCCTCCACTCCTCTTCCCGTCTCTGTCGGGGTCCCCCAAGGTTCTGTTCTTGGACCTCTTTTATTTTCAATCTACACCTCTTCCCTGGGTCAGCCTCTCACGGCTTTCAATATCATTTCTATGCTGATAACACACAAATCTATCTCTCCACCCCTCAACTCACTCCATCAGTCTCCTCACGCATCACTAACTTACTAACCGACATATCTGTATGGATGTCACACCACTTCCTCAAACTCAACTTGTCCAAAACAGAGCTTATAATATTTCCTCCCCCACGTGCCTCTTCCCCTGACTTATCTGTCAAGAGCAATGGCACAACCATCCACCCGTCCCCACATGTCAGGGTGCTAGGTGTTATCCTGGATTCTGAACTCTCCTTTCAGCCCCACATCCAATCACTTTCCAAAGCTTGCCGCCTCAACCTCCGCAACATCTCTAAACTACGTCCCTTTCTAACCAATGAAACCACAAAGCTCCTGATTCACTCCCTGGTTATCTCTCGCCTCGAATACTGCAACTCCCTCCTCATTGGCTTACCTTTAAATACACTATCCCCCCTTCAGTCCATCATGAATGCGGCTGCCAGACTCATCCACCTTACAAACCGCTCAGTGTCTGCTACCCCTCTCTGCCAATCCCTCCATTGGCTGCCACTTGCCCAACAAATTAAAGTGGAGTTCCACCCACTTTTACAACTCTTCAGCCTCCCTCACTAAACTGTGCACTGTAAACAAATTGGATATTTTTTTATTTTTTTTCTCAGCACCTACTGTATATCTGCTGTATTCATTCTTCACTTCCTCCTCCCTGGCCGCGGCCCATCGCATCATTTCCTGTTTGCAATGCCTCCTGGGAAGGGGCAGCAACTTCCTCTGAAACTGCCGTTGCTATGGAAACCTGACCTGAAACCTATTACACAGCTTGTGCTGCACCGAGCATGTGCGAGATCTGCAAGGATGAGATCCAGGAAGAAATACAGTCTGGCTTCAGATGCCCACACTTAATATGGCCACGGCCTGCTGTAAGTTTATAAAATAACAAACTACTGCTATAAACTAACAAAACAGACCTTAGTTTACAGACTAACTTTACTAGAATACATTAAGCTTGTGTATTATAGAGGTATTTGTATTTAAAAAGTATAATTTAGTCCGGAACACCACTTTAAATTCAAAATACTAACAATAAGTTACAAAGCCATCCACAACTCTGCCCCCAGCTACATCACTAACCTAGTCTCAAAATACCAACCTAATCGCCATCTTCGTTCCTCCCAGGACCTCCTGCTCTCTAGCTCCCTCATCACCTCCTCCCATATCCGCCTCCAGGACTTCTCCCGAGCCTCGCCCATCCTCTGGAATTCCCTACCCCAATCTGTCAGACTGTCTCCAAATTTATCCACTTTTAGGCGATCCCTGAAACCTTTCCTCTTCAGAGAAGTCTATCCTGCCTCCATCTAACAACTGCACTATTCTCTCCATTAGCTCACCCCCCACAGCTATTAACTTTTTGTATAACTTGACCCTCCCTCCTAGATTGTAAGCTCTAACGAGCAGGGCTCTCTGATTCCTCCTGTATTGAATTGAATTGTACTTGTACTGTCTGCCCTAATGTTGTAAAGCACTGTGCAAACTGTCGGCGCTATATAAATCCTGTATTATAATAATAATAATAATAATACCTACAGATATTATATAGAGGATATAATAGAGCCTATAGGTACTATATAGAGGTAATAACAAACACCTACAGATATTATAAATAGGACAATAATAGAGCCTATTGTTATCATATAGAGGTAATTACAGATGAATGCAGTTTGGAGGAAATGAATACAACGTGTATTTATTATATAGAGGTAATTGACAGATAAGTATTGTTACACAAGGATAATAAAAGGATTACAAAAGGATAATAATAGAGCCCATAGTTATTATATAGAGGTAATACCCAACACTTACAGATATTATAAATAGGATAATAATAGAGCCTATAATTATTATATAGAGGTAATACCCAACACCTACAGATATTATAAATAGGATAATAATAGAGCCCATAGTTATTATATAGAGGTAATAATAGAGCCCATAGTTATTATATAGAGGTAATACCCAACACCTACAGGTATTATAAATAGGATAATAATAGAGCCTATAATTATTATATAGAGGTAATACCCAACACCTACAGGTATTATAAATAGGATAATAATAGAGCCCATAGTTATTATCAGTGGCAGCCCATAATGCTGGGTGCCGCCCCCCCTATCCATGCCTCCAGCCCCCTAATCTACATGCAGGGCTCAGATGATGGATTTCAATGGGGTTTTTTTTTTTTTTTTGAAGCACGGGATTAGAGCATGAGGCTTTGACAGGCTATAAAAAAGGGTGGGCTTGGGGCGTAGAGCACTGCGCCCCGAGCCCACCCAGTTGTGTGACACTAGCGAAGGGATATTCGCTAGTGTCACACTGGTTCTCTTCTCGGCCAATCAAGAAACAGGTCTTGAGAACTGTTTTCCTGATTGGCTGAAAAGATAAGCGATCCTATTGGCTGAGTAGGAGGAGGGAGGAGACGTACAGCCTCCGCGATGCAGGGCAAGCCATCGCCCGGAGGGAAGCGCTGCCCGCGCCATAGATGGGGTAAGTGCGGGGCTGGTAACCCGACCGACGGGGGGGGAGGGTAGCTGTGGGTGCATAGTTTGCCACCCCCCCCCCCAAAAAAAAAAAAAACACCAGCCGCCACTGGTTATTATACAGAGGTAATGCCAAACCCTTACAGGTATAAATAGGATAATAATAGAGCCTATAGTTATTATATAACATTAATAACAAACACCTATAGATATTATCAAGAGTATATTAATAGAGCCTATAGTTACTATATAGAGGTAATTCCAAACACCTACAGATATTATAAATAGGATAATAATAGAGCCTATAGTTATTATATAGAGGTAATTACAGATGGATGCAGTTAGGAGGATATTAATAGAGCCTTGATCTATTATATAGGGGTAATGACAGATAATTACTGTTATTACAGAAAGATATTATTAGAGTCTATATTTATTATATAGAGGTAATAACAGACACCTACAGTTATTATAGGAAATAATAATAGAGCCCATAGTTATTATATAGAGGTGATTACAGATGGATGTGGATAGGAGGATATTAATAGAACGTTTATATATATTATATAGAGATAATGACAGATAAGCACAATTATTACGCAATGATAATAATAGAGCCTATAGTAATTATATAGAGGTGATTACAGATAATTTTTTTTATCACAGAGGGATGTTAATGGAACCTTTATAACTTAACGTTATTATAGAGAGGTAATGACAGATGGATGCAGGTAATATGGAAAGATAATAATACAGCAGGGGTTCTCAAACCTTCCTGACATGAGGAAGGACCAGGCTGTTGCTGGTAGGAGGACTAGTGCCCCATCATTGGTATCAGTGGGAGGAACAGTGCCCCATTATTGGTATTAATGGGAGGAATAGTGCCCCATCATTGGTGTCAGTGGGAGGAATGGTGCCCCATCATTGGTATTAGTAGGAGGAATAGTGCCCCATTGTTAATGCCAGTGGGAGGAATAGTCTCCAATCATTTGTGTCAGTTGGAAGAATAGTGCCCCATCATTGGTATCAGTGGGAGGAATAGTGCCCTATTATTGGTGTCAGTGGGAGGAATAGTGCCCCATCATTGGTGTCAGCGGGAGGAGTAGTGCCCCATCATTGGTGTTAGTGGAAGGAATAGTGCCCAATCATTGGTGTCAGTGGGAGGAATGCTGCCCCATCATTGGTGTCAGTAGGAGGAATGGTGCCCCATCATTGGTATCAGTGGGAGGAATAGTGCCCCATCATTGGTATTAGTCAGAAGAATAGTGCCCCATCATTGGTGTCAGTGGGAGAAATAGTGCCCCATCATTGGTGTCAGTGGGGGGGAATGGTGCCCCATCATTGGTGTCAGTAGGAGGAATGGTGCCCCATCATTGGTATCAGTGGGAGGAATGGTGCCCCGCCATTGGTATTAATGTGAGGAATAGTGCCCCATCATTGATGTCATTGGGAGAAATGGTGCCCCATCATTGGTGTGAGTGGGAGGAATAGTGCCCCATTGTTGCTGTTAGTGAGAGGAATAGTGCCCCATTGTTGGTGTCAGTGGGAGGAATAGCGCCCCATCATTGGTGTTAGTAGGAGGACTAGTGCCCCATCAATGGTATCAGTGGGATGAATAGTGCCCCATCATTGGTATCAGTGGGATGAATAGTGCCCCATCATTGGTGTCGGTCGGAGCAATAGTGCCCCATCATAGGTGTCAGTGGGAGGAATAGTGCCCTACTGGTGTCAGTGGGAGGAATGGTGCCCCATCATTGGTATAAGTGGGAGGGGTAGTGCCCCATCATTGGTGTCAGAGGGAGGAATGGTGCCCCATCATTGGTATTAATGGGAGGAATAGTGCCCCATCATTGGTATTAATGGGAGGAATAGTGTCCCATCATTGGTATTAGTCGGAAGAATAGTGCCCCATCATTGGTGTCAGTGGGAGGAATAGTGCCCCATCATTGGTATCAGTGGAAGGAATGGTGCCCCATCATTGGTATCAGTGGAAGGAATGGTGCCCCATCATTGGTGTCACTGGGAGGAATAGTGCCCTATTATTGGTGTCAGTGGGAGGAATAGTGCCCCATCATTGGTGTCAGCGGGAGGAATAGTGCCCCATCATTGGTGTCAGTGGAAGGAATAGTGCCCAATCATTGGTGTCAGTGGGAGGAAGAGTGCCCCATCATTGGTATTAGTCAGAAGAATAGTGCCCCATCATTGGTGTCAGTGGGAGGAATAGTGCCCCATCATTGGTGTCAGTAGGAGGAATGGTGCCCCATCATTGGTATCAGTGGGAGGAATGGTGCCCCGTCATTGGTATTAATGTGAGGAATAGTGCCCCATCATTGATGTCAGTGGGAGAAATGGTGCCCCATCATTGGTGTGAGTGGGAGGAATAGTGCCCCATTGTTGCTGTTAGTGAGAGGAATAGTGCCCCATTGTTGGTGTTAGTAGGAGGACTAGTGCCCCATCAATGGTATCAGTGGGATGAATAGTGCCCCATCATTGGTGTCGGTCGGAGCAATAGTGCCCCATCATAGGTGTCAGTGGGAGGAATAGTGCCCTACTGGTGTCAGTGGGAGGAATAGTGCCCCATCATTGGTATAAGTGGGAGGGGTAGTGCTCCATCATTGGTGTCAGAGGGAGGAATGGTGCCCCATCATTGGTATTAATGGGAGGAATAGTGCTCCATCATTGGTATTAATGGGAGGAACAGTGCCCCATCATTGGTATTAGTCGGAAGAATAGTGCCCCATCATTGGTGTCAGTGGGAGGAATAGTGCCCCATCATTGGTGTCAGTGGAAGGAATGGTGCCCCATCATTGGTATCAGTGGGAGGAATAGTGCCCCATCATTGGTATTAGTAGGAGGAATAGTGCCCCATTGTTGATGCCAGTGGGAGGAATAGTCTCCAATCATTTGTGTCAGTGGGAAGAATAGTGCCCCATTGTTGGTGTCATTGGAGAAATAGTGCTCCATTACTAATTAAACACTTGAAAAGCGTGCAGCGCTAAACAATAAAATATAGATAAAATAATAATTATTTAAAAACACCCCATTAAAAAAAAAAATACAAATAACTAAATCAGATGATCAATAATTACCGTACCTTATGATAATTGTGCAACATGACCAGATTTAAGTGAAAAAAGTAGATCACAATTCAACATATGTGTCCAAATAATTATAAGAAGTCGACTGTGATTATGTAAAAATATTAATAAATCCCCCGTGTGATCAATCGTTTTCCCTCATACAATTTTGTGCAAAGCACAACCCCTTCAACCATCACCTCCAGTCCGCGTTTCAGCTTCATATTCTGTATGTCAACAAGTATATAGCAGTGTAGCCGTATATTCCCACTTGTGGCCAGAGGATCCACAAATCTTACATGCCGGTTTTCACTTCCTTCCTAAAAGATGAGCAAGCTGCTCAGAGAGGATCTGATGATGTCACAGGGGTGTGGCTCTGCCCTTACGTGTTGCGTCCCAGAGCTGGGACTTCATCAGGGGCTTCCCTGGGTGGCGTGCTCGGGCTTCTACAAAGGAAGCAAACCATCTTTGAAAATTTTTTTTATTTGGTGTGTCATTATTGCTGTCATTGGTAGGAATAGCGTCCCATCTTTGGTGTCAAGAAAAAGCGCCCCGTTGTTGGTGTCCTTGGAACAAATAGTGCCCTATGGGTGTTGGCGAAAAGTATAAATATACAATATCTTACAAAAGTGAGTACACCCCTGACATTTTTGTAAATATCTTATTCTATCTTTTCATGTGACAACACTGAAGAAATACCAAAAATAAATGAAAATAGGGGAGTATGGTGCTTACCTATACACTAAGGGCACTACCAGTATAAGAGGGGATGAGGGACTGTGTCGGGGGGTGTACTAGGGACTGAACCCTACGTGTACAATCACCACCAGCCTCAACTCCTATATAAACTCCTATATCACCACCTGATATTCTTTACCCAGTGCCTATTGTGAGCATATACAATGTCTATAAATAGTGAAGGACACACAGCCTAAAAGGTTGTATGACATAAAGGTAGTGTAGTAGAGGTAGCAGAGATCATCATAGGTGACTTGAGTGCTTCAATATATTCAGGTGACGTAAGTGCTCCCCCTTAAGGGTCCTCACTCACCAAATCCCATCACCCCTGCAGGGGGAATGCGTATAACTGTTGAACTCTATAACGCCAATCCACCAGGGTGTCTGTTATGTAGATCCAAAACGTATCCCTTTGGTTCCAGATAGAATGGACGTGACCAGTATTGTATGTCTGCAAACAATACAGGAGTAGAGAGCTCCACCAATGGTGGAGCTCTCTACTCCTGCATGCTGGATGCTTACGTGGTCATTGTTTGCAGGCATACAATACTGGTCACGCCCATTCTATCTGGAACCAAAGGGTTACGTTTTGGATCTACATAACAGACACAGTTATATGCATTACCCAGGGGCGGACTGACCATTCGGGCACTCGGGCACTGCCCGAGGTCCCCCATGCCACTAAGGGGCCCCATCAGGGTTGCCAGCCTCAATAAAACCAGGGACAGTATGTAAAAATCTGTATTTTTTAAAAAAATCCCAAGATTATAGCTGCCCCGCCTCTCCAGTACCTTTTCAGTGTGTGTATGTGTATTCTGTGTGTGTGTATACTGTGTGTGTATATTGTGTGTCTGTGTGTGTATACTGTATGTGTGTGTGTGTGTCTATACTGTGTGGCCCCATAATCTATTGCCTGGGGTCCCCATAATCTCCTATTGCCTGGGGGGCCCATAATCTCCTATTGCCCGGGGGCCTCATAATCTTCTCCTATTGCCCGGGGGGCCCCATAATCTCCTATTGCCCGGGGGCCTCATAATCTTCTCCTATTGCCCGGGGGCCCCATAATCTCCTATTGCCTGGGGGCCTCATAATCTCCTATTGCCTGGGGGCCCCATAATCTCCTATTGCCCGGGGGGCCTCATAATCTTCTCCTATTGCCCGGGGGCCCCATAATCTCCTATTGCCCGGGGGCCCCATAATCTCCTATTGCCCGGGGGCCCCATAATCTTCTCCTATTGCCCGGGGGTCCCCATAATCTCCTATTGCCTGGGGGCCTCATAATCTTCTCCTATTGCCCGAGGGCCCCATAATCTCCTATTGCCTGGGGGCCCCATGACCTCTTATTGCCCGGGGGCATCATAATCTTCTCCTATTGCCCGGGGGCCCCATAATCTCCTATTGCCCGGGGGACTCATAATCTTCTCCTATTGCCTGGGGGCCCCATAATTTCCTATTGCCTGGGGGCCCCATAATCTCCTATTGCCTGGGGGCCCCATAATCTCCTATTGCCTGGGGGCCTCATAATCTTCTCCTATTGCCCGGGGGCCTCATAATCTTCTCCTATTGCCCAGGGGCCTCATAATCTTCTCCTATTGCCCGGGGGACCCATAATCTCCTATTGCCTGGGGGCCCCATAATCTTCTCCTATTGCCCGGGGGCCCCATAATCTCCTATTGCCCAGGGGCCCCATGAGTTGTCAGTCCGCCCCTGTCTGGAACCAAAGGGATACGTTTTGGATCTACATAACAGACACCCTGGTGGATTGGCGTTATAGAGTGCAACAGTTATACCCATTCCCCCTGCAGGGGTGATGGGATTCAGGTGAGTGGGGACCCTTGAGGGGGAGCACTTAAGTCACCTGGATATACTGAAGCACTCAAGTCACCTATGATGATCTCTGCTACCTCTACTACACTACCTGATTAATATCTACATGTGGACTGTTTCTGATCATTTAATTAATTTTTTTACATATATATATAATCGCGTATACACCTCTTTTTGGGTTTTTGGACACTACTTTTATCTTTAATTCTTACTGGATGTAACATTATTGGACACTTATAATTGTGTAGCAGCACATCATATGCACTTTCCTATTTTCAAACTGCTAAGATATATAGGTTTTGTCATTTCCCTGGTGGTATTTATGTATTTGTATGCACACAGTTATATGTCATTTTAAGGGTAGCCCTTGTGGTAGTGTATTTTAGGGATCTATTTCTGTATTCACGTATTTGGGTGCACATAGCATTATGCAACTTTAAGGTAGCCCTTGTGATAATGTAACTTAGGTTTATATAATTTATTGTTTTATTTCATACGACCTTTTAGGCTGTGTGTCCTTCACTATTTATAGACATTGTATATCCTCACAATAGGCACTGGGTAAAGAATATCAGGTCGTGATATAGGAGTTTATATAGGAGTTGAGGCTGGTGGTGATTGTACACGTAGGGTTCAGTCCCTAGTACACCCCCCGAAACAGTCCCTCATCCCCTCTTATACTGGTAGTGCCCTTAGTGTATAGGTAAGCGCCATACACCCCTATTTTCATTTATTTTTGGTATTTTCTAGAGCTCTCCCTGGGGAGCCCTATCAGGGGAGGCAGCTACCTTTTAACTTTCAATTTAATTTTTTCCTAATCGCGGCTTCTTTCTTTATTTCAACACTGAAGAAAAGACACTTGTCTACAATGTAAAGTAGTGAGTGTACAGCTTAACAGTGTAAATTTGCTGTCCCCTCAAAATAACTCAACATACAGCCATTAATGTCTAAACCGCTGGCAACAAAAGTGAGTACACCCCTAAGTGAAAATGTCTAAATTGGGCCCAAAGTGTCAATATTTTGTGTGGCCACCATTATTTTCCAGCACTGCCTTAACCCTGTTTGGGCATGGAGTTCACCAGAGCTTCACAGGTTGCCACTGGAGTCCTCTTCCACTCCTCCATGACGACATCACAGAGCTGGTGGATGTTAAAGACCTTGTGCTCCTCCACCTTCTGTTTGAGGATGCCCCACAGATGCTCAATAAGGTTTAGGTCTGGAGACATGCTTGGCCAGTCCATAACCTTTACCCTCAGCTTCTTTAGCAAGGCAGTGGTCGTCTTGGAGGTATGTTTGGGGTTGTTATCATGTTGGAATACTGCCCAGTCTCTGAAGGGAGGGGATCATGCTCTGCTTCAGTATGTCACAGTACATGTTGGCATTCATGGTTCCCTCAATGAACTGTAGCTCCCCAGTGCTGGCAGCATTCATGCAGCCCCAGACCATGACAGTCCCACCACCATGCTTGACTGTAGACAAGACACACTTGTCTTTGTACTCCTCACCTGGTTGCCTCCACACATGCATGTCACCATCTGAACCAAATAAGTTTATCTTGGTCTCATCAGACTACAGGACATGGTTCCAGTAATCCATGTCCTTAGTCTGCTTGTCTTCAGCAAACTGTTTGTGGGCTTTCTTGTGCATCATCTTTAGAAGAGGCTTTCTTCTGGGATGACAGCCATGCAGACCAATTTAATGCAGTGTATGGTCTGAGCACTGACAGGCTGACCCCCCCCACCCCTTCAACCTCTGCAGCAATGCTGGCAGCACTCATATGTCTATTTCCCAAAGACAACCTCTGGATATGACGCTGACCACGTGCACTCAACTTCTTTGGTCGACCATGGCGAGGCCTGTACTGAGTGGAACCTATCCTGTTAAACCGCTGTATGGTCTTGGCCACCATGCTGCAGCTCAGTTTCAGGGTCTTGGCAGTCTTCTTATAGCCTAGGCCATCTTTATGTAGAGCAACAATTCTTTTTTTCAGATCCTCAGAGAGTTCTTTGCCATGAGGTGCCATGTTGAACTTCCAGTGACCAGTAATTGAGAGAGTGAGAGCGATAACACCAAATTTAACACACCTGCTCCCCATTCACACCTGAGATCTTGTAACACTAAGGAGTCACATGACACCGGGGAGGGGAAATGGCTAATTGGGCCCAATTTGAACATTTTCACTTACGGGTGTACTCACTTTTGTTGCCAGCGGTTTAGACATTAATGGCTGTGTGTTGAGTTATTTTGAGGGGACAGCAAATTTACACTGTTATACAAGCTGTACACTCACTACTTTACATTGTAGCAAAGTGGCATTTCTTCAGTGTTGTCACATGAAAAGATAGAAGAAAATATTTACACAAATGTGAGGGGTGTACTCACTTTTGTGAGATTATGTATGTATGTATGTATGTATGTATGTATGTATGCATGTGTGTATATATATATCTATATATATATATATTGTGACAGCAGGCAGGTAAAATCACCTGGTTGCATCCAGGATGGAAAATATGTATGCCCTAGATTCAGGCTTTATGCTGACTTATACCACTAGGGGGAGTGCTGGGAGTCCTGCAGGGGAAGAGGTAATGAGCCCAGCTGAAGTAAGTGGGCTCATTAAGACCTATAGAAAACATCCCAGCATGCTTAGGGAGATGCTCCATCCTGGAACCAGTTCTGTGATTGTGTAGACTGGGGAGTGTGGTATCTGAGCTTTGCGGTGAGTTAACGCCTGTGTGGCAAAACTTCTCAAAGAGAGATAGGGTCTGGGGCAGCACAAGGCTGCACCCAGTTGTTAGTTAGGGAATCTACGTGTGTAGTAAGCGGTCAAGCTGACCAGGATTTCTTTTCATGTTTCGTTTTGTTTTTCTGTTATTTTTTCAATGCATCTAGTCTGAATAAACCGCACCTTTGTTTTTTGTTTCACCTACCAAGCTGTCTGCTGTGCCTGTTTTTGTGTGGTGAACCCATCCAGGGGGTCACACACACCCGCTGCCGAGCTAACCCCTCACAGTTGGTGGAGAATGCGGGCAGTTTTTTTTTTTTTTTAAGGCCAGCATGGAGGAGATACTGAGACAGCTGGCTCTAGCAAATGCAAATCAGCAGCGGACAAATGCAACTTTGCAGCAGAGTCTGGAAGCTCAGCAGAAAGCTCAACTGCAGAGTCTGGACGCTCAGCAACAAGCCCAGCAGCAATCTGAGGCCCGCTTCATAGAGCTGTTACAAAAGCAAGAGCAGAGACTCCAACAACAAATCGAGACATTAATGCAGCAACGGCCGCAGACCAGTGAGGCAAGTGGTTCCACTAATACTGCATCCTTTGGTGTGAGCCGTTTACTGACAAAAATGACTGGAGAGGATGATCCGGAGGTGTTTTTGACCACATTTGAAAGGACTGCTGAAAGGGAAAAGTGGCCTAAGGAGCAGTGGGCTGGACTTGTGGCCCCTCTGTTAACAGGGGAATCGCAGAAAGCCTATTATGACCTAGAGCCGGACCAAGCAAAAGACTATGTGGTGCTAAAAACAGAAATATTGGCACGGCTGGGTGTCACCCTGGCCGTCCGGGCTCAGCGTGTACATAACTGGACTTTCCGGCTTGGAAAACCCCCCAGGTCTCAAATGTATGATCTCATTCACCTGAGCAGGAGGTGGCTGCAGCCAGAGACTTTGACCGCACCAAACATTGTGGAACGTGTTGTTATGGATCGTTTTCTGAGAGCTCTTCCTACTTCCATCCAAAAGTGGGTAAGCCATGGAGACCCAGAAACTGCAGATAAGCTTGTGGATCTGGTTGAGAGGTACTTGGCTACAGAGAACCTGACCACCTCTTCCAGGGACTCACGGACTTTCCACCCTAAGACCAGACCATCCCCAGTGGCGGGTAAGATGACTCCAAGGGGTGAGGGTGGAGAGAGTGAGAAGGTGGGGGTTCAACCTAATGTCTGGCGGGAGCAGCCCGGGAAGCCCAGGCCGCAAGAGGCAGCGAAAAAGATTATTTGCTACCGCTGCCGGCAAGAGGGACATATTTCAGCTAATTGCCCAGTTGTGGATGAACCTATGCAATGTGACTTTATAAGGGACAGACGTCAGTCGATGTTTGCGACAGTCGCTTGTACTGCCATTCGGGGACCTGAGAAACATTTATGTAAAATGTGTATTAATGGTAGAAATGTGGATGTGTTGCTGGATTCAGGTAGCCTGGTGACATTGATAAAGGCTGAATTAGTTACTACAGTGGTCTCTGGGAATAACAAGGTGGCTGTTATTTGTGTGCATGGGGACACCCGAGAGTATCCTGTAACTTCAGTGTTTTTTGAGACCCACAAAGGTAACCTCTCTCATCAGGTGGGGTTAGTGTCTCACTTACCACATGATGCCATTGTGGGAAGGGATTTTCCAATGTTCTGGGAACTCTGGGATTGTCCTGAGCCCCCCACTGGTGCCCCTATAGACCAGAAAGATGATGACCAGAATTCCTCTGAGAGTGGTGAGGACTCTCCAGAATTTCCCTTGTCGGTATTGGCAGGGGAAACTCGAGAAAATGGGGAGGAGCCAACATCCTCAGATGAAAACATGCCGTCTGTGGAATTTTCAGATCTTGAGGTTCACAGGGAAAATTTTGCCACAGAACAGTTAAAAGACCCCACCCTAATAAAGGCACGGGAGAATGTGGTGAAAATAGATGGCGAGTTAGTGAACCCAGAAAAAACTTGCACTTACCCGTACTTCACTGTGGAAAGGGACCTACTGTATCGAGTGGCTCAAAGGGCAGAAGAAACCGTTGAGCAACTTGTGGTGCCCAAACCTTACAGGAAGTTGGTGTTGGAATTGGCCCATGGGCACATTCTTGGAGGTCATCTGGGGACAGAGAAAACCAGAGAGAGAGTATTGCAGAGATTCTATTGGCCTGGGGTCATGAAGGAAACAGAAAATTATTGTTCCTCCTGCCCTGTGTGTCAGAAATCGGCACCTATGCCACATTTCCGTAACCCGCTGGTACCTCTTCCTATCATTGAGATCCCCTTTGAGAGGATCGCAATGGATTTGGTAGGTCCGATAATGAAGTCCGCTAGGGGGCATCAGTACATTTTGGTTATAATGGACTATGCCACCCGTTATCCGGAAGCGATTCCTCTTCGAAATACCTCGGCCAAAACCATAGCCAAAGAACTATCACTTGTTTTTAGCCGTGTGGGTATTTGTAAGGAACTGCTTACGGACCAAGGTACACCTTTTATGTCCCGAGTTATGAAAGAACTATGCAAGTTGTTCAAAGTGACACAATTACGTACGTCTGTGTATCACCCCCAAACAGATGGGTTGGTTGAAAGATTCAACAAAACCCTAAAACAAATGTTAAAGAAGGTGGTGGATAGAGATGGAAAGAATTGGGACTGTCTAATACCCTATTTGATGTTTGCCATTAGGGAGGTACCCCAATCCTCTACGGGTTTCTCACCCTTCGAGTTACTCTATGGGAGACACCCAAGAGGACTGCTGGATATCGCCAAGGAAACTTGGGAAAATGAGAGTTCTCCCCACAGGAGTGTGATTGAGCATGTCGCCCTGATGCAAGATAGAATTGCACAGGTAATGCCAATCGTAAAGGAACATTTGGCCCAATCGCAGTTAGCACAGCAGAGAGTGTACAACCGTGGGGCCAAGACCCGTACTTTTTCCCCAGGGGATAAGGTATTGGTGCTAGTCCCTACGGTTGAAAGCAAATTCATGGCCAAATGGCAAGGTCCATACGAAGTTCTCGAAAAAGTGAGTGAGGTGAACTATAGGGTTAGACAGCCAGGAAGGCGAAAGCCGGAACAGGTATATCACGTCAATCTGCTGAAAGCCTGGAGGGATAGGGAATCCCTAGTCGCAGAGACTTTGTCACCGGTCCAGTCTGATTGCTTTGTTCCTGAGGTTGGAATCGCAGTCTCCTTATCGAAACCCCAAAAACAGGAGGTTAAAGAGTTTGTACTTCGCAACAAAGAGATTTTCTCTGAGCTACCGGGAGAAACCTCTGGCGTAGAGCATGATATTATTACCCCGCCAGGAGAAAGGGTAAAACTAAAACCTTATAGAATACCAGAAGCCCGACGGGAGGCAATACGTGGGGAGGTTCAAAGGATGCTGGAATTGGGTGTGATAGAGGAGTCCCAGAGTGACTGGTCCAGTCCTATCGTACTAGTGCCCAAACCAGATGGGAGCTGGCGGTTTTGTAACGATTTTCGACAATTGAATAAAGTTACAAAATTTGACACCTACCCCATGCCGCGTATAGATGAGTTGATCGACCGGCTGGGAACAGCCCGATACATGACAACTCTCGATCTCACCAAAGGGTATTGGCAAATTCCCCTGGCCGAGTCGGCCAAGGAGAAAACGGCGTTTGTAACCCCAGATGGGGCGTTCCAATACAAGAGAATGCCGTTTGGGTTACAGAATGCACCTGCAACATTCCAGCGGAAAATGGACAAAATTCTGAGGCCCCATCAGAAGTATGCTGCAGCTTACCTGGATGATGTGATTATCCATAGCACAGATTGGGTCTCACATCTGCCAAAAGTGCAAGCAGTCTTAGACTCCATACGGGAAGCTGGGTTTACAGCCAATCCAAAGAAGTGCACCATTGGACAGGAGGAGGCCAAATATCTGGGGTACACTATTGGGAGGGGAGTGATAAAGCCTCAAGTCAATAAAGTTGAGGCCATACAGAGTTGGCCACGTCCCAACAGCAAGAAACAGGTACGAGCCTTTCTGGGAATCGCTGGCTATTATCGGCGATTCATCCCCCATTTTGCTTCTCAGGCTGTGCCCCTCACCAACCTGACAAAAGGGAAAGAGTCTGTCATGGTCAAATGGTCCCCAGAGGCTGAAGCAGCATTCCAGTCATTAAAAACCGCCTTATGTAGCCAGCCAGTGTTGTACTCCCCAGACTTCTCTAAGGACTTTGTTGTACAAACTGATGCATCAGACGTTGGGTTGGGAGCAGTGTTGTCCCAGGTCTGGAACGGGGAAGAGCACCCAGTCATTTACCTCAGCAGGAAATTGAAGTCCCATGAGGTAAATTACGCCACAATTGAGAAGGAGTGTTTAGCTGTGAAGTGGGCTCTAGATTCCCTTCGGTACTATCTATTAGGTAGGCACTTTGACCTGGTAACTGATCACGCTCCTTTAAAGTGGATGGCTCAAAACAAGGAGACCAATAGAAGGATAAATAGGTGGTTCCTGGCCCTACAGGAATTCAACTTTACAGTAAAGCATCGCCCTGGCGTTAAAATGGGGAATGTGGATGCTTTGTCTCGAGTACATGCGTGCCTGACTGCGTGTGTTCCAACCCCAAGGTTGAAACAAGAGGGGGGGGTATGTGACAGCAGGCAGGTAAAATCACCTGGTTGCATCCAGGATGGAAAATATGTATGCCCTAGATTCAGGCTTTATGCTGACTTATACCACTAGGGGGAGTGCTGGGAGTCCTGCAGGGGAAGAGGTAATGAGCCCAGCTGAAGTAAGTGGGCTCATTAAGACCTATAGAAAACATCCCAGCATGCTTAGGGAGATGCTCCATCCTGGAACCAGTTCTGTGATTGTGTAGACTGGGGAGTGTGGTATCTGAGCTTTGCGGTGAGTTAACGCCTGTGTGGCAAAACTTCTCAAAGAGAGATAGGGTCTGGGGCAGCACAAGGCTGCACCCAGTTGTTAGTTAGGGAATCTACGTGTGTAGTAAGCGGTCAAGCTGACCAGGATTTCTTTTCATGTTTCGTTTTGTTTTTCTGTTATTTTTTCAATGCATCTAGTCTGAATAAACCGCACCTTTGTTTTTTGTTTCACCTACCAAGCTGTCTGCTGTGCCTGTTTTTGTGTGGTGAACCCATCCAGGGGGTCACACACACCCGCTGCCGAGCTAACCCCTCACAATATATATATATATATATATAGATATATATATATATATATATAGATATATATAGATATATATATCTATAGATAGAGATATATATCTATAGATAGAGATATATATATATATCTATATATATATATCTATATATATATCTATATATATAGAAAGATAGATATAGATATATAGATAGATCTATATATAGATCTATCTATATATATCTATATATATATATATATATATATATATATATATAAAATTGTCTGGGGGTTTAAAGTCATTTTTCATATTTTAACCAAAAAAATGTAAACTTGTCCTGGTAGAAATGTGGTTAAGGAGACTTCAGAGGTCTATTAGACCCCTAATGTCACCTATGGACCCCAGTGGAGATGACCAAGCACAGGTCATACTTAATCAGCTTCACCCCCCCCCCCCCCCCCCGCCAGCTGCTGGGGAATGACAGCTCTGAACTGGAAGTGATGTAATACATATCATTTCCAGGTTGGGGATGAAGTTGATTAAGCATGGTCTGTGCTTTTTCATCTTCATTGGGGTCCATAGGTGACAATAGGGGTCTTATAGACCTCTGATGTCTCCTTAATCACTTTTCTACCAGAGCATTTTTTTTACATTTTTTCACACAGGCGTTGAAAATCTACAAAATTACTTTAAAACCCCAAACAATGATATATTTTCTAAAAGCCTTGAATAATAAAATGGTGGTAGTTGCAATTCTATATGTCACATGAAATTTGCGCAACTGTTCAACAAACCCCTATTTTCATTTTAAAAATGCACAAAACTGAATTTTAATGCACACAAACACAATATAATAACAGTGTTAATTTCGTCAACAAAAACATCATCACAAATTTCATCAGCGGCATATTTCCAGTGACGAAAACTAAACGAAAATCACCCCATATTTTCATCAATTGACGAAAACTATGATGAAAATTTATTTCATTTTCGTCAGCGAACGAAAACGGAATGAGAATGTAAAGGGAGGGACGTTTACCCACGTGAACTTCCGATTTCCTTGGAGCTCCGTCTGTAAAGCCTGTGTTTGCCCTCCCAGCAAGCAAGGTAGTAACCAAAGAGTGCTTAGTGTTGTGGTGTACAACATTACAGGCTTCTTTAGACCACCATCCAGAGCACTGTGTGGATTACAGGCCTACTCCGACCACCGTCCAGAGCACTGTGTGCATTACAGGCCTCCTTAGACCATCCATAGCACCGTGCAGCATTACAAGCCTCCTCAGACCACCGTCCAGAGCACAGTGTGCATTACAGGCCTCCTCAGACCACCGGCCAGAGCACTGTGCAGCATTACAAGCCTCCTCAGACCACCATCCAGAGCACTGTGTGCATTACAGGCCTTCTCAGACCACCATCCAGAGCATTGTGTGAATTACATGCCTCCTCCTCAGACCACTGTCCAGAGCACTTTGTGCATTACAGGCCTCCTCAGACCACCATCCAGAGCACTGTGTGCATTACAAGCCTCCTCCTCAGACCACTGTCCAGAGCACTGTGTGCATTACATGCCTCCTAAAACCACTGTCCAGAGCACTGTGCAGCATTACAGGCCTCCTCCTCAGACCACTGTCTAGAGCACCGTGTGCATTTAAAGCCTCCTTAGACCACCGTCCAGAGCACTGTGTGTATTACAAGCCTCCTCAGACCACACAGAGCACTGTGTGCATTAAAGGCCTCCTCAGACCACCACCCAGAGCACTGTGTACATTACAGGCCTCCTCAGACCATACCGAGCACTGTGTGCATTAAAGGCCTCCTCAGACCACCATCTAGAGCACTGTGTGCATTACAAGCCTCCTCGGACCACTGTCCAGAGCTCTGTGTGCATTACTTGCCTCCTCAGGCCACTGTCCAGAGCACTGTGTGCATTACAGGCCTCCTCAGGCCACTGTCCAGAGCACTGTGTGCATTACAGGCCTCCTCAGACCACTGTCCAGAGCTCTGTGCATTACAGGCCGCTTCAGACCACCATCCAGAGCACTGTGTGCATTACAGCCTCTTCCTCAGACCACTGTCCAGAGCACTGTGTGCATTACAAGCCTCTTTAGCCCACCATCCAGAGCTATGTGTGCATTACATGCCTTCTCAGGCCACTGTCCAGAGCACAGTGTGTGCATTACATGCCTCCTCAGGCCACTGTCCAGAGCACAGTGTGTGCATTACAGGCCTGCTCAAACCACTGTCCAGAGCACTGTGTGTATTTCAAGCCTCCTCAGACCACCGTCCAGAGCACAGTGTGTGCATTACAGGCCTGCTCAAACCACTGTCCAAAGCACTGTGTGCATTACAGTCCTCCTCAGACCACCGTCCAGAGCACTGTGTGCATTACAGGCCTCCTCAGACTACCATCCAGAGCACTGTGTGCATTACAGGCCTCCTTGGACTGTCCGGAGCACTGTGTGCATTACAAGTCTCCTCAGACAACCATCCAGAGCACTGTGTGCATTGCAGGCCTCCTCAGACCATCCAGAGCAATGTACAGCATTACAGGCCTCCTCGGACCACTGTTCAGAGCACTGTGCAATATTACAGGCCTCCTCAGACCACTGTTCAGAGCACTGTGCAACATTACAGGCCTCCTCCTCAGACCACTGTTCAGAGCACTGCATGCATTACAAGCCTTCTCAGACAACCATCCAAAACACTGCATGCATTACAAGCCTTCTCAGACAACCATCCAAAACACTATGTGCATTACAAGCCTCCTCAGAACACCATCCAGAGCACAGTGTGTGAATTACAGGCCTCCTTAGACCGCCCAGAGCACTGTGTGCATTGCAGGCCTCCTCAGACCATCCAGAGCAATGTGCAGTATTACAGGCCTCCTCAGACCATCCAGAGCAATGTGCAGTATTACAGGCCTCCTTAGACCACTGTTCAGAGCACTGTGCAACATTACAGGCAGTCATCTCAACCTGCAAATGCTCATTTCAGGGAGGTGGCAAACTCATTTCAGGGAGGTGATGCTTCGCGCCGGCGCCGACCCCCCCTCCCACCCCAATTAAATACAGCCTGATCAGTGCCAATTAAATGCAGCTAAACCAGTGCCGACATCTCAAGTCTCCTGCGACTCACAGGAGTCTCCCACATTTGACAGCGGGCTCACGGACACCCGCGAGTGCGGCACAATCTCCTGGCTAAGCCTGCCTGCACTGTCACCCACTGCCACAGGAGGCATTTGAACAGCGGCTGCAAACAAAGCTCCTGAGCTCGGCTCTCATTGGTCCATGGGCAGTACCTGCGTCAGGCTCGGCTAATATGTCTAGCAACTGAGGGTATTGAGGCGGGGTCACGTGATGCTTCTACACATGTGCAGTATGGAGCCGCAGAACAGCTGAGTTTAAAATCAGCTGTTGTCTCATGTTGCCGAGGCACGTACATGTAGATGAGGGGCGGATAGTTACATGACACATAAAGGTTCCATGCTAACAGTGTGAATGAGGCCTACGTTTTCCATAGCAAAGATGTAGAAGTGTGCTGTTGCCAAGAAAGTACAAAGCTGTGACTACAAAGGATGCTGGGCAAATAAGGGCAAGGTTTCCTTGTACTGACTGTCATTATTATATATTATATTACAGGACATAAGCTGCACACATGGCACACTGCGCTATTATTCCCCTCCTGTGACAATAGTATACATCCAACACTACACACATCCAGCCGCCCTCCGCTCCGGGTCATCACTGAACGTGGTAAAGTCAGAGAGCACAAAAGAAGCCTGAGCCACGCCCCATCTTCTCCGGCCATCCAATCACTGTCATACTCTTCTGTACACCAGCCTCAATACGCTCAGCTGCTAGGCAAATTAGCCGAGCCTAGCAACCAAACACGGCACACGCATGGGAATGATTTCACCGCACGGGCCGCCTCCCTCTTCCCTCCTCTCGCTGACGCAGGCACCACCCATGGACCAATGAGAGCCGAGCTCGGGAGCTTCAGTCGCAGCCGCTGTTCAAACGCCTTCTGTGGTAGTGAAGGACATTGCAGGCAGGCTCAGCTGGGAGATTGTGCCGCACTCGCGGGTGTCCGTGAGCCCGCTATCAAATGCGGGAGGCTCCGCGAGTCGCAGGAGACTTGAGATGTCTGCTACAGGCCTCCTCCTCAGACCACTGTTCAGAGCACTGTGTGTATTACAAACCTTCTCAGACAACCATCCAAAACACTGTGTGCATTACAAGCCTCCTCAGAACACTATCCAGAGCACTGTGTGCATTACAGGCCTCCTCAGGCCACCGTCCAGAGCACTGTGTGCATTACAGGCCTCCTCAGGCCACCGTCCAGAGCACTGTGTGCATTACAGGCCTCCTCAGAACACCTTCCAGAGCACTGTGTGCATTACAGGCCTCCTCAGAACACCTTCCAGAGCACTGTGTGCATTACAAGCCTCCTCAGAACACCTTCCAGAGCACTGTGTGCATTACAGGCCTCCTCAGGCCATCGTCCAGAGCACTGTGTGCAGGGCCCCTGTTAGAAATTATGGGGCCCGGTGCAGCCTACCTGACAGCCCCCGACAGGGCCTGGGGCCTGAGCCCGATAACCCCTCTCCCTAGCCAGCAGGCAGCAAGCAGAGATGGAGGCAGTGTGGACTGTGTGCCTTGGATAAATGTAGGTGTGGCAAAACAGTGGGAGGGTAGGTATCAGGTGTATGTATATAATTTACAAAATGCAGGTTAAGAATAATTTCAGGGGTATGTACCGTGCAGTTTGCAGGAGTCAGTAAATAGTGCAGGGGCCAGGAGTGTCTAATATACAGAGTGCAGTGGTCAGGAGTGGGTAATGCATGTAGATCAGTGATCATGACTGAGTTATATACATAGTGCAGAGGTCAGGAGTGGGTAATGCATAGAATGTAGGTGTCTGGGACATGTAATATACATAGTGCAGTGGTTAGGAGGGGATAATGTATGTAGTTCAGGGGTCAGGAGTGAATACTGTACATAGTTCACAGGTCAGGAGTGAGTAATGTACATAATTCAGTGGTCAGGAGTGAGTAATGTACATAGTTCACAGGTCAGGAGTGAGTAATGTACATAGTGCACAGGTCAGGAGTGGGTAATGCATAGAATGCAGGGGTTTGGGATATATAATGTACAGAGTGCAGTGGTTAGGAGGGGGTAATGGCAAAGGCAGCAAATGGGGTTATACAAAAATATCCCCCATCACGTTCAGTGGCCAAATGCATCCCACTCCACTGAATGAGGATGCCTCACTACCATGTACAACAAAGGCAGTTGCAGCAAGGTGGTGCCGTTTTTTAGGGATTAAATCAGATGGTGAGGAGGCAACATAATGTTTCCTTTCCGCCTATCAAACACCCTATGAAAAGTGATCCACTGTGGATCACTCTTCAGAGGGCAACACTAGTGTACCCTAATCTACAGCAATAATGCCTTCAGATGTGTCACTCCAAACATACTTGGTATTAACCAAGAGTTAAAATGCAGTATTGTAAGTCCCCCCCTTCTATCTGAGGCCCGGGTGCAGTGCTTCTTCTACAGGTGGATCCTCTGGAGCTGGGGGCCCAGGACCAGCTGAGCACCGCTGGTACATCTGATCCTCTCCCTTCTTCCTGGGCACCACCAAGCTGGGCAGCTAGGGCTGGAGGGAACTGGGGGGGCCAAGGTAGAGTGGGTGGGGACTCCCAAATTCTGTCCACCAATGAGCTAATCCCAGCTGTGCAGCTATTTAGAAAAAAAAATATTCTCCGGGTCCTCTGTGTTCAGTGGGGGTTGGGGGACAGAAAGTGGACTGTTTATTCACTTTTGGGTTTAGGCAGATTAATCTGCAGCAGCGCTCTACACAGTTACATTGAAGCCCGGCCTCTTCAATATCAATACACTGTGGCTGGCCGGGAGCGCTGCTGTGGATTAATCTACCTAAACACGAAAGTGATTAAATAGTCTACGTTCTGTCCCCCAGCCCCCACTTAACACAGGGGGCCTGTAAAAGAAATTTGTGAGTCTCTGCCTGCTCTACCTCCGGGTCCCCCTTGCTGAGTTGGCAGAGCCGGGCCCGGTATGGGAGGGTTGGTGATACCTCCTTATCGGCGGCCCTGACTGTGTGTATTACAGGCCTTCTCAGACCACCATCCAGAGCACTGTGTGCATTACGGGCCTCCTCAGACCACCGTCCAGAGTACTGTGTGCATTACAGGCCTATTCAGACCGTCCAGAGAAATGTGTGCATTACAGGCCACCGCAGACCGTCCAAAGCACTGTGTACATTACAGGCCTATTCAGACCGTCCAGAGAAATGTGTGTATTACAGGCCTCCTCAGACCACCATCCAGAGCACTGTGTGCATTACAGGCCTATTCAGACCGTCCAGAGCACTGTGTGCATTACAGGCCACCTCAGACCGTCCAAAGCACTGTGTGCATTACAGGCCTCATTAGACCACCGTCTAAAGCAGCCCTCAAATTTTCCACTCGCATTTTGCGAGTGGAAAATGAGGGCTTGCAAGCTGGGCTACCTGCCTGGGAGAGGAGGAGAGAGCACTGGCGGCGGGGTTGATCGGAAGCCGTTCTCCCAGCGATCGCCCCGGGGAGGAAGAGGAGAGCCGCTGTTGCCGGCGCTTACATTATAATTGTTTCCACTCTGCTCGACACAGCCCTGCCTCCTCCTGACCTGCGCCTGTGAAAGACAGAACGCCGGTCCAATGCTGGGATGCGTTCTGTCTATCACAGGCACAGGGTCAGGAGGAGGCAGGGCTGTGTCAAGCAGAGCGGAGACAATTATAATGTAAGCGCCGGTAACAGCGTGCTATCCTGCGGCTCACCTCTTCCTCCAGCCATGCATTCCTCTGCCCAGGTGAGGCTGCAATGGGCACAGTATGGCTTCAATGGGCACAGTATGGCTGCAATGAGCACAGTAAGGCTGAAATGGGCACAGAATGGGTGCAATGAGCACAGTAAGGCTGAAATGGGCACAGTATGGCTGCAATGGGCACAGTGTGGCTGCAATGGGCACAGTGTGGCTGCAATGGGCACAGTGTGGCTGCAATGGGCACAGTATTGCTGCAATGGGCACAGTAAGGCTGAAATGGGCACAGTGGGACTGCAATGGGCACAGTGAGGCTGAAGTGGGTACAGTAAGGCTGCAAATGGCACAGTGTGGCTGCAATGGGCACAGTGTGGCTGCAATGGGCACAGTATTGCTGCAATGGGCACAGTAAGGCTGAAATGGGCACAGTGGGACTGCAATGGGCACAGTGAGGCTGCAACGGGCACAGTAAGGCTGCAATAGGCACAGTATGGCTGAAATGGGCACCGTGGGACTGCAATGGGCACAGTATAGCTGCAAAGGGCACAGTATGGCTGAAATGGGTACAGTAAGGCTGCAAAGGGCACAGTGTGGCTGCAATGGGCACAGTGTGGCTGCAATGGGCACAGTATTGCTGCAATGGGCACAGTAAGGCTGCAATGGGGACAGTGTGGCTGCAACGGGCACAGTGTGGCTGCAATGGTGGGCACAGTGTGGCTGCATTGAGGGGCACAGGTGAGGCTGCACTGATAAAGCTGTTGTTAATATTTATATTTATAATATTTTTGTAACTTATTTTTGCATAAAACATTTAAGTGTCATTTCATGAGATAATTTATGAGGGCGTGTCTAGGGGTAGAATTAGGGGCGGGGCAGGGTTGGGCAAGGGTAGGGATTGAGTGGGGCACTGGTGGTGAGTAACCTTTGAGGCCTGGCTAGCAGCTCAGGACTTGAAATTTGGAGCCCTGTTCTAGAGCACTGTGTGCATTACAGGCCTCCTCAGACCACTGTCCGGAGCACTGTTTGCATTACAGGCTTCTTCAAACCACCTTCCAAAGCACTGTGTGCATTACAGGCCTCCTCAGACCACCGTCCAAAGCACTGTGTGCATTACAGGCCTCCTCAAATCACTGTCCAGAGCACTGTGTGCATTACAGGCCTCCTCAAATCACCGTCCAGAGCACTGTGTGCATTACAGGCCTCCTCAAATCACCGTCCAGAGAACTGTGTTCAGTACAGGCCTCCTCAGACCACTGTCCAGAGAACTGTGTGTAGTACAGGCCTCCTCAGACCACTGTCCAGAGCACTGTGTGCATTACAGGCCTCCTAAGACCATCCAAAGCACCGTGTGCATTACAGGTCTCCTTAGACCGTCCATCTAGAACATTGTGTGCATTACAGGCCTACTTAGACCGTCCAGTGAACTGTGTGCATTTGTCAGGGCTGGGCTCAGCCCTTCCTTCTCAAAGCTGGCCGCTCAGCTGTCAGCTAATTTTGCCAGCTCCTATCTCTCCACAGTGACTCACCTGTTGATATCCTGCTCGTCAATCCTGCCCACTTAAGCCGTCCAGTCCAGATGATCTCTGCCTTCGCCTTGGTCACATCTCTAGAGAGCTCTCCTGTGTTCCTGTTAAAGACTTGCTTGGCTGACATTCCTTCTGGCTCCAGATCCTGCTTGCTGTTCTACTATGCTCATCTCTGGCTCCCTGACATTTTGGCTTGTCTTACTATCAGTTCCGGTTCCTGAACTCTGGCTATGTTTTGATTACGTTTACTCTGTTTACCTTTTTTATTATTATTAAACAAGTGTGATTTATCTGTACTTCTGTCTCAGTCTGATTCATGGTTTTTGAGAGCATTACAGGCCTCCTCAGATTGTCCAGAGCACTGTGTGCAGTACAGGCCTCATCAGACCACTGTGCATAAAACTGTGTGCAGTACAGGCCTCCTCAGACCACTGTCCAGAGTACTGTGTGCATTACAGGGCTCCTCAGACTGTCCAGAGCACTGTGTGCATTACAGGCCTACTCAGACCGTCAAGAGAACTGTGTGCATTACAGGCTACCTCAGACCATAAAGAGCACTGTGTGCATTACAGGCCTCCTCAGACCACTGTCTAGAGCACTGTGTGCATTACAGGCCTCCTCAGACCACTGTCTGGAGCACTGTGTGCATTACAGGCCTCCTCAAACCACCGTCCAAAGCACTATGCATTAGAGGCCTCCTCAGACCACTGTCCAGAGCACTGTGCGCATTGCAGGCCTCCTCAAACCACCATCCAGAGCACTGTGTGCATTACAGGTCTCCTCAAACCACCGTCCAGAGAACTGTGTGCAGTACAGGCCTCCTCAGACCACTGTCCAGAGCACTGTGTGCATTACAGGCCTCCTCAAACCACTGTCCAGAGAACTGTGTGCATTACAGGCCTCCTCAGACCACTGTGCAGAGCACTGTGTGCAATACAGGCCTCCTCAGACCACTGCCAGAGCACTGTGTGCATTACAGGCCTCCTCAGACCACTGTCCGGAGCACTGTTTGCATTACAGGCTTCTTCAAACCACCTTCCAAAGCACTGTGTGCATTACAGGCCTCCTCAGACCACCGTCCAAAGCACTGTGTGCATTACAGGCCTCCTCAAATCACTGTCCAGAGCACTGTGTGCATTACAGGCCTCCTCAAATCACCGTCCAGAGCACTGTGTGCATTACAGGCCTCCTCAAATCACCGTCCAGAGAACTGTGTTCAGTACAGGCCTCCTCAGACCACTGTCCAGAGTACTGTGTGTAGTACAGGCCTCCTCAGACCACTGTCCAGAGCACTGTGTGCATTACAGACCTCCTAAGACCATCCAAAGCACCGTGTGCATTACAGGTCTCCTTAGACCGTCCATCTAGAACATTGTGTGCATTACAGGCCTACTTAGACCGTCCAGTGAACTGTGTGCATTTGTCAGGGCTGGGCTCAGCCCTTCCTTCTCAAAGCTGGCCGCTCAGCTGTCAGCTAATTTTGCCAGCTCCTATCTCTCCACAGTGACTCACCTGTTGATATCCTGCTCGTCAATCCTGCCCACTTAAGCCGTCCAGTCCAGATGATCTCTGCCTTCGCCTTGGTCACATCTCTAGAGAGCTCTCCTGTGTTCCTGTTAAAGACTTGCTTGGCTGACATTCCTTCTGGCTCCAGATCCTGCTTGCTGTTCTACTATGCTCATCTCTGGCTCCCTGACATTTTGGCTTGTCTTACTATCAGTTCCAGTTCCTGAACTCTGGCTATGTTTTGATTACGTTTACTCTGTTTACCTTTTTTATTATTATTAAACAAGTGTGATTTATCTGTACTTCTGTCTCAGTCTGATTCATGGTTTTTGAGAGCATTACAGGCCTCCTTAGATTGTCCAGAGCACTGTGTGCAGTACAGGCCTCATCAGACCACTGTGCATAAAACTGTGTGCAGTACAGGCCTCCTCAGACCACTGTCCAGAGTACTGTGTGCATTACAGGGCTCCTCAGACTGTCCAGAGCACTGTGTGCATTACAGGCCTACTCAGACCGTCAAGAGAACTGTGTGCATTACAGGCTACCTCAGACCATAAAGAGCACCGTGTGCATTACAGGCCTCCTCAGACCACTGTCTAGAGCACTGTGTGCATTACAGGCCTCCTCAGACCACTGTCTGGAGCACTGTGTGCATTACAGGCCTCCTCAAACCACCGTCCAAAGCACTATGCATTAGAGGCCTCCTCAGACCACTGTCCAGAGCACTGTGCGCATTGCAGGCCTCCTCAAACCACCATCCAGAGCACTGTGTGCATTACAGGTCTCCTCAAACCACCGTCCAGAGAACTGTGTGCAGTACAGGCCTCCTCAGACCACTGTCCAGAGCACTGTGTGCATTACAGGCCTCCTCAAACCACTGTCCAGAGAACTGTGTGCATTACAGGCCTCCTCAGACCACTGTGCAGAGCACTGTGTGCAATACAGGCCTCCTCAGACCACTGCCAGAGCACTGTGTGCATTACAGGCCTCCTTAAACCGCCGTCCAGAGAATTGTGTGCAGTACAGGCTTCCTCAGATCACTGTGCAGAGCACTGTGGGCAATACAGGCCTCCTCAGACCACTGTCCAGAGCACTGTGTGCATTACAGGCCTCCTCAAACCACCATCCAGAGAACTGTGTGCAGTACAGGCCTCCTCAGACCACTGTCTAGAGCACTGTGTGCATTACAGGCCTCCTCAGACCACAGTCCAGAGCATTGTGTGCATTACAGGTCTCCTCAGACCATCGTCCAGAGCACTGTGTGCATTACAGGCCTCCTTAGACCTTCCAGAGTAATGTGTTCATTACAGGGCTCCTCAGACCGCCCACAGCATGTAGTTTGTTCAAACCTTAATACAACAAATAATAACATGATATTAGATTTTTTACTCCAGGAGGATTCTAGGGAAATGCTTAAATAAGGCATTGCAATTTAACTAAACCCATTATTTTAGTCGACTAAAATGATTTTAGTTGACTAAAATGTAGTGGAGATTTTAGTTGACTAAATACGACTAAACTTAAAACAATTGCAGATTACTAAAATGCAACTAAAATGGTATTTTAATCAAAAGGCTATATCTAAAACTAAACCGAAATTTGACGCCAAAATTACCACTGTCTAATACTCCCATTTTTGTGAACATAAAAAAGATGGGGTTGCCTTGAACAAATAGATAACAACCATGTGTAAAAAAATGCAGTACCCAAAATTGTCCATAGGCAAAGTTTTAAAAGCCTATCGGACGAATGATCGTCCATTTTTTAATTTCTTTTGCATGCCAGTCTCTATATCGAAAATGAAGAGGTTACTAAAGGTACGAAAATTCTTGTACGACAGAATACAAATTCGAAAGTGATGTAATGTATTGTATTGTATTTGTATTGTACTTTCGGATGAAAACTTTACTGGTTAAACGTAAATCATACAAACTGGTATCGTACAAAAACAGAAATTTTTGTGTTTGCCCCATTGGATAATTTCGCTGTGTACTAATGATCAGGTTATTGTATGATCGATTTGAAATTGGTATTTTTCATATGATTTTCTGATCGTGTGTACTAGGCTTTAGAGTTAACAATGAGTTAAGTAAAAAAAAAAAAAAAAAAGTGCAAATAATTAAAGTAACAAAAAAAAATATATACATTAAATATAATATATAATAATATATAATATATACATAGATAAACACATACATCGGGTGGCTACATACAAAAATGACGATTGCACTACATGTTACATATCAACAAGCATGTCAAGGGATATCAATTTATTTACTTACTTGTGCTTTTCTCCAGGCATCTTTCTGTGCATCTCCCAAAGAAGCGAGACTCCTCTCACGAAACGCGTCGAGACCTAGCACAACTATCCCAGATTACTGACAGTCATCTTTATGACACATCCAGGTCTCATGGAAAGGTTCATTATTTGAATGTAAAATTTACCAATATGTTGATATCTAATATATTTTCTTTTTTCTGTATTACATGTTGTTTTTAAATGTGTGTTAAATAAATCATTTATACATTTTACCTGAGGTATGATCTTTAAAAGTCCCATGGGCAATTTTGTTTTTTGTTGAGAGCTCTGTGTCCTATCAGATACAGGCTCCCCACACTGTATATAACCTCCCTGTGTCAAAGATGGTGGCCTAAATCTCTGGGAGAGCTCTGTGTCCTCGGTGGGTGGCAGTGGACGCTGTCAGTAGTTTTTTTACTTTTAATAATTGATTTTTTTACATTTCAATTTGTTTTTATTTATTTTTTTCACAATGCTTTTTTTTATTTTTTTACACTTTTTCATTTTTTATAATTTTCTTACAGTATTTTATTTTTTATTTTTGGGGGTGCTTTGGTGAGATGTCAGGGGTCTAAACAGACCCCTGACATCTCCCCTTTGAGACAGACAAACGGACTGAGGACACATTCCCCAGTCCCTTTCTCAGCACTAAAGGTGAATGAACAGGAGACAGAGGCTCCTATTCATTCATAAACTGAGCAGAGTGAACGCAGTTTACTCTGCTCAGCAATCACAGGACACAGAAGCGATCTCGCTCACTGTGTCCAATTACTAGTCCCCCCCGCAGCCAGCGGGAGAGAAGAGGAGGGGAGCCGGTTGCAGGGGACGAGGGGGGAGAAGGACACGGAGGGGGACAGGGGAGGAGTACACAGAGAAGCTGGGGATGATCGGTGTGTAACAGGAGGGACAGCCGCCGCACTGATCATTCCCAGGAGATTGGGAGGCACTTGTGGGTGTGCGGGAGCCACCGCAGAAATGCGGGAGTCTCCTTTGCAATTCCAATTAAGAAACTTAAGACAGGTGGGAGCATCTAGTGGTGGACAATCCCAGATCACAATCTATCGGAAACAGGCTCTCTAGGATGGCACCCATGAGACCCACAAGAACTGTATATAGCCTTCTTGTGTCAAAGATGGTGGCCTTAATCTCTGGAAGAGCTCTGTGTCCTATCGGACACAGGCTCTCCTAAGATGAAACCTATGGGCCCCACAAGAACTGTATATAGCCTCCTTGTGTCAGAGATGGTGGCCTTAATCTCTGGGAGAGCTCTGTGTCCTATCGGACACAGGCTCTCCTAAGATGAAACCTATGGGCCCCACAAGAACTGTATATAGCCTCCTTGCGTCAGAGATGGTGGCCTTAATCTCTGGGAGAGCTCTGTGTCCTATCGGACACGGGTTCTCCTAAGATGAAACCTATGGGCCCCACAAGAACTGTATATAGCCTCCTTGTGTCAAAGATGGTGGCCTTAATCTCTGGGAGAGCTCTGTGTCCTATCGGACACGGGTTCTCCTAGGATGAAACCTATGAGCCCACAAGAGCTGTATATAGCCTCCTTGTGTCAAAGATGGTGGCCTTAATCTCTGAAAGAGCTCTGTGTCCTATCGGACACAGGCTCTCCTAAGATGAAACCTATGTTCCCCACAAGAACTGTATATAGCCTCCTTGTGTCAAAGATGGTGGCCTTAATCTCTGGAAGAGCTCTGTGTCCTATCGGACATAGGCTCTCCTAAGATGAAACCTATGGGCCCCACAAGAACTGTATATAGCCTCCTTGTGTCAAAGATGGTGGCCTTAATCTCTGGGAGAGCTCTGTGTCCTATCGGACACGGGTTCTCCTAAGATGAAACCTATGAGCCCACAAGAGCTGTATATAGCCTCCTTGTGTCAAAGATGATGGCCTAAATCTCTGGGAGAGCTCTGTGTCCTATCAAATACAGACTCCCCCAAGATGGAACCTATGAGACCCACAGGAGCTACATATAGCCTCCCTGTATCTTAAATGGTGGCCAAAATCTATAGAAAATCTGTGTCCTATAAAATATACGGTCCCCCAAGATGGCACCCATGAGACCCACAGGAGCTATGCTATGTGAGACCAGCAGTCAGAGACAGCAGTACCTTAGATAATCTCACACTGCAGATATACAGCTACTGTATAAGTCTATAGAAAAGGAACAGGATGTGCTTTGCTATTCCTCAAGAGGAATCCAAGACAAAATATAAGTCTTTCAGCTTACGACATTAACATTTCCAGACATTCTCTATAACAAAGCAAATCTTCAGTTTTTGAGTTGAGGTCTGCTTTATTGGTGTTTGGTATGAGGGCCGTGACCCACTGTTATGGCCTTGGCAGTTATTGTCTCTTTATAATGAACGAGTGATTCCATCGCTACCTCTGTTATCGCACTGTAGAGTATTACATAATGCAATAAGTGATGACAGTGCTCCTTCCCGGTATAATAAAGACTCCTGCCTGCGGGAGATGAGGGGTTAATGGTTCCTTCTGAAGCTGCAGAACAATTTCCAGTCAATAGTCAAAATCAATATCCAACAGAGTCTAAGAGAAGAGCCTCTGCTACCCCACCGGGGGGCATGCATTCCAAGGCATGGTGTAATATTTCACTCTGGGGCATCAGGAACCCTAACAGGAGGCTGGTTCCTATGGCTTGGGGAAGCTTGTCATTAGGGGATTGTGTGGGTAGAATCCGGCATCCAAACCCAAGAACTAAAATGTGATACATTGTAGCTTACTGGTCCTTAGATGTGGTGGCTACATTTGTTTGTAGGCTTTTCAGCTGGGGATTCTCACAGTAACACACTTCCTGTCCTCGGGTGACAACACTCACCCACCGTACTGTATCTATGGAGGACAGCGTTGTCACCCTAAGACAAAAGACCAAGACAAATACCTCTCCCTCTCCTCTTCTCTATAACATAGAGATGTGGGGTTCTGTAGTCCTCAGCATCTCAGCAGGGCTGCTGTTAGAAACCACGGGGCCCCATACAGCCAACCTGACACCCCTCCAAAAAAAAACAGAGTTTACTATGCTTCAGTTATGAAGGAACACAGTGACTGATCAGTACTGAGGTGGATGGAGGAATCCTATCATGTGGGTCTCATGGGCGCCATTTTGGGGAAGCCTGTGTCTGTTAAGACAAAGAGCTCTCTCGAAAATTTGGCCTCCATCTTTGACACGGTGAGACTATATATACCACCTGTGGGTCTTGTGGGAAGGGCTGCTGTTAGAAACTACGGGGCCCCATACAGCCAACCTGACAGGTCCCCCCTAAAAAAACACAGTTTACTATGCTTCAGTTATGAATGAACACAGTGAGTGATCAGTACTGAGGTGGATAGGGGAATCCTATCACTGTAGCTTTGCATTCTGACAGCGGGGTGACTTCCCTGCCATACATTGATTGGCGCTGCTGGCTATAGTTGGCAGCAGGGCTGCTGTTAGAAACCACAGGGCCCCATACAGCCAACCTGACAGCCCCCCCCCCAAAAAAAAACAGTTTTCTATGCTTCAGTTATGAATGAACACAGTGATTGATCAGTACTGAGGTAGATGGGGGAATCCTATTATGTAGGTCTCATGGGCCATTTTGGGGAAGCCTGTGTCTGTTAAGACACGGAGCTCTCTCGAAATTTGGCCTCCATCTTTGACACAGGGAGACTATATACTGTATACCACCTGTGGGTCTCGTGGGAAGGCCTGCTGTTAGAAACCATGGGGCCCCATACAGCCAACTATTGCTGTGCCTTTGCAGTCAGAATACACTGATTAGTGTTGCTGGCTATTGTTGGCAACGGGACTGCTGTTAGAAACCACAGGGTCCCATACAGCCAACCTTACAGCCCCCCCCCCAAAAAAAAACCCCACATAGTTTACTATGTTTCAGTTATGAATGAACACAGTGATTGATCAGTACCGAGGTGGATGGGGGAATCCTATCACTGTGGCTTTGCATTCTGACACTGCCCCCCCCCCTCCCCCAAAAAAAAACACAGTTTTCTATGCTTCAGTTATGAATGAACATAGTGAGTGATCTGTACCGATCACTCATTGAACTCCTTTCCGGAAAGAAAGGGGCTGGTAAATGTGACATATATACCAGAGCCTTTCCCCACTCTCCATCCTGAAGGATCCTATTGTGTGCTTGCAGCTACTGGTGGGAAAGAGAGAAGGGAAGCCGATAGCACTGCCGGGGTGGGGGCATACAGGAGGGCCTGGGCAGCAGGGGCAAATATATGGTGCACAGGGAGGGTCATGGGTGCACCAAGGGGGCACTTACTGGAACCAATCCCCTGTATGGCTCTCTGCAGCAGCTGAAAGCCAGCAGGAGGGAGGGGAGAAGAAGCCAGCTTTCATCTGCTGCAGAGGGAGCCATACAGGGGATTGGTTCCAGTAATTGCCCCCCGCCGTGCCGATCAATCCTCCCTGCCCACATCCAAATTCGCCCAGATGCCTGGGCCCCCCTGCTGGCCTGGGCCTGGTACAAGAGGGCTGGTGGTGCCCCCTTATCCACGGCCATGGTTGTACATACACTTTAAGGGAGAGGACCGGGCATCATAGTCTGCCCCATGAGGCATTAACAGAGGCAACAAGTCATCTAGGGGAGTTTTGTATCCTACCAAGTTAGATTTCATGGCAAGAAGTTATGACTTGCCCACCACATGTGATCCTCTACCACACCAATTCTATGATATGGCCGTTAGGTTATTCACCCGCCATTAAGTTATCCCCAACCACAAGGAGATGGGAGGCAGAATCCATAGTGTGAGACAATAAATCATCCAAAAACTGCCTACTAAAAATTAACTGCCCAGCTGTGGGGCAATAAACCACTCCAGGGGGACATAATGTAGGTACTATGAATACTGTAGATAAGAAAAGGATGTTTGTTATCTGGGGCAATAAGCCAGCCAATAACATACAGGTCAAAAGCCAACCCTGCTTTAGAGATTGGCACCCCTAAAAAGCCAGTCAGGAAAGATGAACCTCAAAACCCATAATCCTTAATGTTTATACTGTGGGAGCACCCCAAAATCCACCAGAGCAACTTTCCAGTGTACATTCAGGAACACCCCCTCCCAAATTCCTTTGATCACCCAAAACTCAAATATGGATGACTCCCAAATCCCATTTGTAGCATGGATCACCCCCAAAATATCATCTGCTGTGCAGGTCACCTGAAAATATAATCTGAAGTGGAGATCACCCCAAAACATCTGCAATTCAAAGCAGTCTAAGATCACCCCGAATTATCATCTGAAGTGTGGGTTACCCCAAAATATCATCTGAAGTGTTAGTCACCCCCCAAAGATACCTACTGCTGTGTGTGCCACCCCGAAATATTATCTGCTATGTGGGTCACCACACAATATTATATGCAGTGTGGTCCCCACACAATACCATTTGCCATGTGGGTCACCCCAAAATATCATCTGCTGTGGAGGTCACCCCAAAACATCCGCAATTTAAACCAAAACGATCATCTGAAGTGTTAGTCACCCCCCAAAAATATAATCTGCTGTGTGTGCCACCTCAAAATATTATCTGCTGTGTGGGTCACCCCACAATACCATTTACTGTGTGGGTCACCCCAAAATATTATCTGCTGTGCAGGTCACCTAAAAATATGAACTGAAGTGTGGGTGACCCCCAAAATATCATCTGAAGTTTTAGTCACCCCAAAATATCACCTGCTGTGTGGGTCACCCTAAAATACCGTCTATCATGTGATTGACCAAGAAATATTTTCTGCTGCTTCAGTCACCCCAAAATATCATCTGTGGTGCAGGTCATCCCACAATACCATTTGCTGTATGGGTCACCCAAAAATACCATCTATAGTGTAATTAACTATGTAATGTTATCTACTGTGGGGGTCACCCCAAAATATCAACTGCATTGTGGGTCTCCCCACAATACTACGTGTTACGTGGGTCACCCCAAAATATCATCAGCTGTGTCTGTGTGGGCCACCCCAGAAAATACCCCTCAATGTTATATGCAGTTTAATAACCCCACAATATCATTTGCTATATGGGTCACCCCAAAATATTATCTGCTGTTTGGGTCACACTGCAAATCCATTTGCTATGTAGGTCACCATAAATATAATATATAGTGTAACTAACCCCAAAATGTTGTCTATTTAGGTCACCCCATAATATCTGCTGGATGGGTCACCCCCCCAAAAATCACATGATATTTGAGTATCCCCTAAAAAAATCGCCTTAAATATGGATCACCCTAAAGTCAAGACTATGTAGTGTGTGTCAATCCAAAAAATCACTTCAAAATATCCATAAAGTTGATAGTTTCAAAATGATACCCCTAAAATGAATCACCCTGAAATTTAATCTCTATCATTTCAAAATGTCACTGGAAGAATGAATCACACTAAAATCTCATTTATAGTGTGGATCACCCCCAAATATCATCTGTACGTTGGATCACCCTCAAATCTCACTTGTAGTATTAACCCGAAATCTTATCTGTAGCATAGATGATCCACAAATCTCATGTGCAGTGTGGATCACCCTAAAATATCATCTGTAATGTGGATCACCCCCATATCTCATCTGTAGTGTGATTCACCCCCAAATCTCATCTATAAGGTGGATCACTCTCAAATCTCATCTGTGATATGGATCACCCCAAAATCTTATGTGTAGTGTGAATCACCCTCAAATAACAGCTGTATAGTGGGTCACCCTAAAATATCATCTGTAGTGTAGATCACCCCAAAATCTCATCTGTAGTATGGATCACCCCCAAATCTCATTTTTAGTGTGGATCAACCTCTCAAATCTCATCTGTAGTGTGGATCATCCCCAAAGATCATCTGTAGTGTGGATCATTCCCAAACCTCATCTGTAATGTGGATCATCCCCAAAGATCATCTGTAGTATGGATAACCTTCAAATCTCATGTGTGGTGTTGATCACCCCTAAATGTCATCTGTATCGTGGATCACCCCCAATTGTCATCTATTGCGTGGATCACCCCCGAATGTCATGTGAAGTGTGGTTCTCCTCAAAATCTCATCTGTAGCAAGGATCATACCCAAATCTCATATATAGTGTGGAACAGCCCCAAATCTCACCTGTAGTGTGGATCACCCCTAAATCTCATCTGTAGTGTGGATCACCCCTAAATCTCATCTGTAGTGTGGAACAGCCCCAAATCTCATCTGTAGTGTGGATCACCCCTAAATCTCATCTGTAGCGTGGAACACCCCTAAATTTCATCTGTAGTGTGGAACAGCCCCAAATCTCATCTGTAGTGTGGATCACCCCTAAATCTCATCTGTAGTGTGGAGCAGCCCCAAATCTCATCTGTAGTGTGGATCACCCCCAAATCTCATCTGTAGTGTGGATCACCCCTAAATTTCATCTGTAGTGTGGAACACCCCCAAATCTCATCTGTAGCATGGATCATTCACAAATCTCATGAGTAGTGTGGATCACCCCCAAATCTCATGTGTAGTGTGGATCACCCCTAAATCTCATGTGTAGTGTGGATCACCACCAAATCTCATCTGTAGTGTGGATCACCCCCAAATCTCATCTGTTGTGTGGATCACCCCCAAAGATCATCTGTGGTATGAATCACCTTCAAATCTCATGTGTGGTGTGGATCACCCCTAAATGTCATCTGTATCGTAGATCACCCCCAATTGTCATCTATTGCATGGATCACCCCCAAATGTCATGTGAAGTTTGGTTCTCCTTAAAATCTCACCTGTAGCATGGATCATACCCAAATCTCATATATAGTGTGGAACAGCCCCAAATCTCATCTGTAGTGTGGATCACCCCTAAATCTCATCTGTAGTGTGGAACAGCCCCAAATCTCATCTGTAGTGTGGATCACCCCTAAATTTCATCTGTAGTGTGGAACAGCCCCAAATCTTATCTGTAGCATGGATCATTCACAGATCTCATGAGTAGTGTGAATCATCCCCAAATCTCATGTGTAGTGTGGATCACTCCAAAATCTCATCTGTAATGTGGATCACCCCCAAATCTCATCTGTAGTGTAGATCACCTCTAAATCTCATCTGTAGCATGGATCACCCTCAAATCTCAAATGTAGTGTGGATCATTCACAAATCTCATGTGTAGTGTGGATCACCCCCAAATCTTATGTGTAGTGTGGATCACCCCCAAATCTCATCTGTAGTGTGGATCACCTCAGAATCTCATGTGTAGTGTGGATCACTTTAAAATCTCAAGTGTAGTGTGGATCACCTCCTAAATCTCATTTATAGAGTGGAACAACCCCAAATCTCATCTATAGTATGAAACAACCCCAAATCTCATCTGTAGTGTGGATCACCCTCAAATCTCAACTGTAGTGTGGATCACCCCCAGATGTCATCCGTAGTGTGGATCACTCCAAAATCTCACATGTAGCATGGATCATCCACAAATCTCATGTGTAGCGTGGATCACCCCCAAATCTCATGTGTTGCGTGGATCACCCCCAAATATCATCTGTATCGTGGATCACCCCCAGATGTCATATGTAGCATGGATCACCCCTAAATCCCATCTGTAGTGTGGATCACCCCCAAATCTCATCTGTAGTGTGGATCACCCCCAGATGTCATGTGTAGCATGGATCACCCCCAAATCTTATCTGTAGTGTGGATCACCCCCAAATCTCATCTGTAGCGTGGATCACCCCCAGATGTCATGTGTAGTGTGGATCACCCCCAAATCTCATGTGTAGTGTGGATCACCTTCAAATCTCATCTGTAGCGTGGATCACCCCCAAATCTCATGTGTAGCGTGGATCACCCCCAAATATCATCTGTACCGTGGATCACCCCCAGATGTCATGTGTAGCATGGATCACCCCCAAATCTCATCTGTAGTGTGGATCACCCCCAAATTTCATCTCTAGCATGGATCACCCCCAGATGTCATGTGTAGTGTGGATCATCCATAATCCTCTTGTGTAGTGTGGATCACCCCCAAATCTCATCTGTAGTGTGGATCACCCCCAAATCTCATCTGTAGCGTGGATCACCCCCCAAATGTCATCTGTAGTGTGGATCACCCCCAAATCTCATCTGTAGTGTGGATCACCCCAAAATCTCATCCGTAGCGTGGATCACCCCTAGATGTCATCCGTAGCGTGGATCACCCCCCCAAATCTCATCTGTTGTGTGGATCACCCCACTCTATCATCAGTAAAGGTGACACCCCAAAATCACATCAGTGCAGATCATTGTAAATAGTTGACCTGTTGGGTGGGCCACAAAATCACAGCCACACTGGGGTCACCCCAATATTAGGGGCTGTCACCCCAAAATCACATGTATAGTGTTAACTCTGCAGGGGTGTTTGAGACCCTATAATGCCACCCACAGATAAACTGTACTGGACAAACAAATATAATTGAGGTGATTTAATGGACAGCTCCCCACATCTTGTAGACCCCCCCCAGGACTGATTTTCATGTCTCAGAATAGGCACACTAATTGATGGAGATATTTTATGTTTGACCCCCCCCCTTCAGAAATGACCCCCACCCTGACTGACACCCCCCATAATTGCACCCCCTTAGTGACCCCCCAATAAGCAGCGGTAGCTCAGGACTTCCCTGCTGCTCCCCCCTGCTCCTGAACCCTGACAAAGCTCCCTTCTCATCCCCCCCTATAGACAATCTGCATTCTTCCTCTCTGGCTGCTCCCCCCCCCCCCTCCTCTTCCTCCTCCTCCTCCTGCTCAACAAAATGGTTTTTCTTCTGGCAGCGAGAAGAAACAGGGGCTTGTGAGACTGCTCCGCGCTCGCTCCCATTACAGCACTATTCCTGCATGGAAATGAGCTGACAGTCATCGACACGCACACAATACGGACTATCCATTCCCAGGGAATATTCCTGCCCATCCATCCGGAGCTCATCCTGCATCCTCCTCCGTGTAAACCGAGGTGAGCTGAACCCCCTCAACCATCATCGTCTCCAACCAACACCCCCCCCCCACAACTCCAACCCCAACCCCAATCCAAACCGCCAACCTGCTCCCCTTCCTTCATCCCTGTCCACCTCATTCCCACCGTCCATTCCTGACCTACATTCCCGGTGGAGGCAGCGATTAAGCCGTCATGAGCAGATAGGACCGGGGGGAAAATCCTCCGATCGGGGGGCTGAAAGCAGGTGCACGATATGGCATTGTTTTTTTTTGTGGGGGGGCTCTGGGTTAATATCTAGGCTATTCGTGACATGGGGGGGGGGGTATACGACTTTACTCATTGCTTTAACCCCCTTGCATGCTGAGCGTGGTGATGCCAGTGCAGTCACCCCCCCCCCCCACCCCCTTGTTTCTTGATTGAATGGTGGGTAAGGGGGTGTTTTCAAGATGGAAACCCTTTGGGGTTCTACGCTGGATAGGCTTGTGGGGGGGCAGCTAGGCTTAAATGTCACCATTGAGGTCTCTTTCATGTGACGGTTGGGGGTAGTGGAGGTGGGGGGGATGCTGATGTCCACCGATTATACTCCCCCCCCCCCACACACCATCAACCCTCCCCGTACGTCTTATCACCCATATGCTTGGCGTACATCTCGAGGGGGGCCACAGGACCCCATCTTTGGAGGTCCTGCCTTGCCATTTCTCTACCTGCAGGCAAAATAAAAATACATTAAGTCCCTAGAGGGACATTTCTGCATCTGCACCAGCTGAGTGTGAGAGAAGAGGTGGGGGGGGAGACTTGGTGAAAAGAGAGGAGGAGGAGGATGGTGGGGGGAAGATACAGGATGGAGATAGAGGTGGGAGAGAGGCGATGGGGAGATAGATAGAGAAGATGGAGAGATTTGGGGAGATAGGGGGGGGGAGGGGGCGCTACTGAGGATAGGGGGAGATGGTGGTGGTGGTGGGGGGGGGGGCAGGGTTTGGACGTTAAACCAGTAATAAGGGGTCGATGGCTGAGATGGGAACGATGGAACGTGGGAAAGGAAGAAAAAAAAAAAAAAGCGACAGAGATTGGATAAGGAGACATGGAGGAACGGTGGACCAGGAGGAGGGAGGGAGGATGGGAGAGAGCGAGAGAGATGTGGGAAGGATTGGTGTGGAAGCACCAGGCGGACAGAGAAAAAAGGGGGGCCATGACACTGAGGAGGATGCCGCTACCGCAGACCTTATACAATTCATTTTAATTGAATTATATCATGCAGACTTTAGGATCTCAAATATGGCGGTCGTTTCCTATCTCCCCCCCCCCCTAGTGCTCCCGATACCCTCCATCGTGCTTGTTGGGGGGATTAACGCACAGAATATGGCCCTAACACACAATACAAATGTGACTGCTGTAGAAAACGATGAGCTGTGATACAATCTGGTTCCCCTAGCGTGTGTGTGTGATACATAGGGGTTCTGTCAATGTGATATGTCAGGTTCCATTAGTGTGATACATCAGATTCTGTTATGTGATACATCCGGTTCTGTTAATGGGATTTGTCAGGTTCCGTTAATGTGAAACATTGGGTTCAGTTTTGGGTCTGGTTTTGTTAGTGTAATACCTCGGGTTCCATTCATCTGATACATCTGGTTCCATTAGTATGATAACCTGGTTGTGTTAGTTTTTATACATAAGGTTTCCATTACTGTAAAACACTGGGATCCATTAGTGTAATACATCGGGTTCTTGTAGTGTGATACATTGGGTTCTGTTACTGTGATACATTTAGTTATAGTATTGTGATACATTGGGTTCTGTTAATTTGATACATAGGTTCCGTTAATGTGATACATGGGTTTCTTTCAGGGTGATACTTTGGGTTTCATTAGTTTATTACATTGGGTTCTGTTTGTATAATACATTGGGTTCTGTTTGTATAATACATTGGGTTCTGTTAGTTTAATACATAGATTCCGTTAATTTGATACATTGGGTTCCATTAGTGGTATACACTGGGTTCTAGTAGTAGAGTGATACATTGCGTTCCATTAGTGTGATACATCGGGTTCTAGTAGTAGTGTGATACATTGGGTTCTGGTAATGTGATAGCTTGGGTTCCTTTAGTGTGATACATTGGGTTCTGGTAGTGTGATAGCTTGGGTTCTGTTAGTATGATACATTGGGTTCCATTAGTGTGATACATCGGGTTCTGGTAGTGTGATAAATTGGGTTCTGGTAGTGTGATAACTTGGGTTCTGGTAGTGTGATACATTGGGTTCTGTTAGTTTGATTCATTGGGTTCTGTTAATGTGATACATTGGGTTCCATCAGTGTGATACATTGGGTTCCATTAGTGTGATACATTGGGTTCTGGTAGTGTGATAAATTGGGTTCTGGTAGTGTGATAAAAAGGGTTTCTGGTACAGTGATACATTGGGTTCTGTTAGTTTGACACATAGATTCTGTTAATGTGCTACATTGGGTTCCATTAGTGTAATACATTGGGTTCTGTCAGGGTGTGCATTGGGTCCCGTTAGTGTGATATATCTGGTTCCATTAACAGGATACCTCAAGTTCCTACACCTGGTTCTGTTAGTATGGTACATTGGGTTCCATTATTCAAATGCATCTGGTTCTGTTAGTATGGTACATTGGGTTCCATTAATCTGATACACCCGGTTCTGTTACTGTGAAATATTAGGTTCCATTAATGTGATACACTTGGTTCTGTTAGCATGATACATTGGGTTCCATTAATGTGATACACTTGGTTCTGTTAGCATGATACATTGGGTTCCATTAATGTGATACACCCTTTTCTGTTATGCCCCGTACACACGGTCGGACTTTGTTCGGACATTCCGACAACGAAATCCTAGGATTTTTTCCGACGGATGTTGGCTCAAACTTGTCTTGCATACACACGGTCACACAAAGTTTTTGGAAAATCCAATCGTTCTAAGCGCGATGACGTAAAACACGTACGTCCGGACTATAAACGGGGCAGTAGCCAATAGCTTTCATCTCTTTATTTATTCTGAGCATGCGTGGCACTTTGTCCGTTGGATTTGTGTACACACGATCGGAATTTCCGACAATTTTTTTCAGATTTTGTTGTCGGAAAATTTTATATCCTGCTCTCAAACTTTGTGTGTCGGAAAATCCGATGGAAAATGTGTGATGGAGCCTACACACGGTCGGAATTTCCGACAACAAGGTCCTATCACACATTTTCCATCGGAAAATCCGACCGTGTGTACAGGGCATATGTGTGATACACTTGGTTCTGTTAGTGTAATACATCGGTTCCAGTAATCTGATACACCTGGTTCTGTTAGTATGATACATCGGGTTCCATGTGATACAGGTTTATAAGGTTTCCTTCCTTGCCTCTGGTCGGTGATGGCTGTGAATACAAGTTAGTTTCCTTGGCTCATACCTGGCGGCTCCCCATCCTTCCCACAGCTCCCGCACAAGACTCTCCTGATGGTTCTTCTCCACTGCACTCCATTTTTGTTTGCTGGAGAAAGATTCTATTTATGTTGTTTGGTTGGTGGGTAAAGTTATGACCTTTTTACTGCTCATCAACTTTCATCCCTTGGAAAGTGTTTTCTTATTGCAGATATCCTCTCCTGGGTACTTGCTTTTTACACGGTGTACTAATGACACGGTTTTCCTGCAAACATCCTTTTGAGCATTCCTATATCCTGAAGAAGTAAGCGTTGCTTCACGAAACGCGTAGAGTTTTAGGATTTCAGCTGACTATCCTTCTATGCATATATGCTATTATACAATTACTATTTTTGAAAATACTTATTGTAATTTAACATAATTTTATTTATGTACGTGAATAAAAACTTGGATTTTTTTAAAGAATGTATTGATGTGTATTTGTTTAGGGCAGGTCTTCCAAAGTCCCACGGGCAGGGCAATTTTTGTATATGAGAGTTCTCACATGTTTAGGGACTGAGCTGCTCCCATATCCATGGTACCGTGGCCCTTTGCATGATGTATAAGGTTCAGTTAATGTTATACATTGGGTCCGTTAGTGTGATACATTGGGCTCTGGCAGAGTGATACATTGGGTTCTGGTAGTGTGATACTTTGGATTCTGTTAATGTGATACATTGGGTTCTGGTAGTGTGATGCACTGGGTTCTGGTAGTGTGATATTTTGGGTTTTCGTTTATGTGATACATTGGGTTCCGTTTATGTGATACATTGGGTTCTGTTTATGTGATACATTGGGTTCTGTTAGTGTGATACATTGGGTTCCATTATTCTAATACATGGGGTTCCGTGTGACGGTGTGTGTGGTCAGTACCAGTCAGCGGATTGTATCATGAACATGGTGCCAGGATTGCACCCTCTATGTTGGCCGGGCATACGCTGCCACTGCAGGGTTGACTTGTAGAAGCAGAAGCCCCGTGGATGTGCCTTAGGGCCCGAGGTACGGCTGAGTGGCCTATAGCATAATGGGAAGAATTATGGTCCATTAATAATTAATCTCCTGTGTACAGTATTAGACGTACCAGTGCAGCGTGGGAGGACGATGCACACCGCATATTCTCTGGCCTCTATAGATTAGAATACAATGGAATGATTGTCCTAGATTCCATATAATTCTGCATTATGCCATGCCTTGTATTATAGGTGGCCCAATTCCGTCTAAAGATACTCCGGGCAGTTGTAGGGGTTATAGTGGCACCCCACCCAAAACCAATATTTCTGTGTTTGGTGAATGCTGGAGAGTTCAGCCGCATGACAGTATCTGCTTTCTCTTGAGGTCTTTATTAGGGGATTTCTGTACACCTGCTGTGCCCATTACGAGGGGTTCCCACCATCCCTGTGCTAAGTTTCCGGGTCTATACACCTGCTTAGCCCATTATGAGGGGTTACCACAATCTAGGTGCTGAATTCCTGGGTTTGTACACCTGCTGTGCCCATTATGAGGGGTTTCCATCATCCCTGTGCTGAGTTCCCGGGTCTGTACACCTGTTGTGGCCATTATGGGTGGTTCCCACCATCCCTGTACTGAGTTCCCGGGTCTGTACACCTGCTGTGCCCATTTTTAAGGGTTCCCACCTCCCCTGCGCTGAGTTCCTGGGTCTATACATCTGCTGTACCCATTATGAGGGGTTCCCATCATCCCTGTGCTGAGTTCCCAAGTCTGTACACCTGCTGTGCCCATTTTTAGGGATTCCCACTATTCCTGTGCTGAGTTCTCAGGTCTGCACACCTGCTGTGCCCATTATTAGAGATTCCCACCATCCCTGTGCTGAGTTCCCGGGTCTGTACATCTGCTGTGCCCATTGTGAGAGGTTCCCACCATCCCTGTGCTGAGTTCCTGGGTTTGTACACCTGATGTGCCCATTATGAGGGTTCCCACCAACCCTGTACTGAGTTCCCGGGTCTGTACACCTGCTGTGCCCATTATGAGGGGTTCCCACCATCCCTGCACTGAGTTTAGGGTTTGTACACCTGCTGTGCCCATTATGAGGGGTTCCCACCATCCCTGTGCTGAGTTCCCGGGTCTGTACACCTGCTGTGCCCATTTTTAGGGGTTACCACTATTCCTGTGCTGAGTTCCCGGGTCTGTGCCCATTATGAGGGGTTCTCATCATCTCTCTGCTGAGATCCCAGGTCTGTACACCTGCTGTGCCCATTATTAGGGATTCCCACCATCCCTGTGCTGAGTTCCTGGGTCTGTACACCTGCTGCGCTCATTATGAGGGGGTTTCCTTATCCATAATTGCATTATCACTTTTACATGAACTAGTTCTCTAAAGGGTAAAGAAATTTAAATCCTGTTTATGATCACCCTCTGTATAACATCTACTATATGGCCAAAAGAATATGAACACCTCACCATAAAACCAACACTAAACAATCAAAAGTATATGAACCCCCCTCCCAATGATGGAGTTCTGTTGTCTCCAGTGAAGGATACTGATAATACTCCACCATACAATGACATTGTAGACAATTGTGCTCTTTCATTCTTGTGGTAGCAGATTGGTGAAGACCCTTTTCTGTTCCAGCATGATTGCCTGCCACCCACCCAGTGTACAAGGCCAGCTCCATAGAGACATGTTTGACCAGTGTGATGTGGAGGAACTGGTGTGACCTCCAAAGAACCCCTGACCTCAACCCTACTGAACATCTTTGGGATGAATTGGAACTTTTGTGGTGAGCCAGGCCTTCTCATCCTACATTAGTACCTGACCTTGCACTCTAATTCCCCCACCACAGTCACACACTATTATTATTATACATTTATTTAGCTCTGACATATACCACATGCTCTGTCCTATTTGGGGAAGGAGCTGCCGAGAGATTCCCCCACATTGAAGAAAGTGATTCTCACCTGGGTAAAGGTTTGCCACCTCATGCCTTTAAACCCGAACACATATGAATTACACAGGTTCTGAGGCTAATTTAATGCAGATAAGGCACCAAGTGAGTTTAATTACCATCTTAAACACCCACAGAACCTGTGTAATTCATATGTTTTTGGGTTTAAAGGGATGAGCTGGCAATCCTACCTGGGATGGAGCAGATCTTTAGAAGGGACAGTAAGTCAGATGTTGGTGTTTACCTCGGTTCCCTCCTCCATGGAGAGAAGAACAGTGAGCTGATAGTGGAGAGTAGGAGAACCCTCAGCAGAGGTACAAGCACCTCCAAAGATGGAACCCCTTAGCACCTTATCCATTATCTGGATTTTTCCACTCTCTGACGTTATATGGACTCTCTGTATCAACTATGGCCTTCAAATAGTAGAAGTTTATTGGAAGATCTGGCCTCCGTCTGAATATTCTAGAGACAAGTGTTATCTACAGGCAATGCCCGGGGGAGGGGAGTGAGGGGTGCCTCCATTGGTGCCAACCAAGGCATCCAGAGTCCTGAAATGTGTGTTTGGACGAAGTGTGTGAGAGCCCCTGGGAAGAGGGGGTCACGGGACAGAGGTTAGGAGGAGGGTGTGATGGACTCTTCTGTATCAACTACGGCCTTCAAATAGTAGAAGTTCATTGGAAGATACTAGACTTATACTAGACTTATTTACATTATAGCAGACAACAGACAGACAGGTGGCTGGAGGTGATGACATCAGCATCTTCTAACAGTATGTGTCCCAACAGTATGAATCAGTCACTATTTCTAATATGGCATATACTGGGATCCCAGAGTCTGTGTGTATTGGGGGGACATGGACCTGAATCCAAAATAACACCACCTCAAGGCTGCCCAGGCTCAGAGCTCACAAAGAGCACCGTCCCCCCCAAAACCCAGGGCCATAATCAGTAGGCAAGAGGCCAGCATTCAGTCCCCTCCAAAAGCCTCTGTCCCGGGTGAGTCCATCACAGAAGGTAACCTTTGGCCTCAAGCCACCATCTTGACCTTCGCCATGCACAGTGATGGGACAGTAACAGGTTGGGCCGAGAAACTCTGGGAGCCCTGGAACCTGTATGTTAGGTTGTGACCCAGCTGCTCGAGATGGCCATGTGCAAGGCAGCCTGGGTACCACCTACAAGTGATCTGTCATTATGGAGAGGAGTATGCAGTCACTGTGGAGAGGAGTGTGCAGTCACTGTGGAGAGGAGTGTGCAGTGAGTATGGAGAGGAGTGTGCAGTCAGTATGGAGGGGAGTGTGCAGTCAGTATGGAGGGGAGTGTGCAGTCAGTAGGGAGAGGAGTGTGCAGTCAGTATGGAGGGGAGTGTGCGGTCAGTATGGAGAGGAGTGTGCGGTCAGTATGATAAGGAGTGTGGAGTCAGTAGGGAGAGGAGTGTGCAGTCAGTATGCAGAAGAGTGTGATGTCAATAAGGAGAGGCATAGTCAGTTTGGAGAAGAGTGTGCGGTTAGTGGGGAGAGGAGTGTGCTGATAGTGGGGAGAGGAGTGTGTGATCAGTAATGAAAAGAGTGTCCAGTCAGAAGGGAGAGAATAATAAGAACAGTAAAGAGAGGAGTGTACAGTTTGTAGGAAAAGGAGTGTGTGGTGGTTAGTGAGGAGAGGAGTGTGCAGTCAGCAGAGAGAGGAGTGTGTATTAGTGTGTGTGTGTATTATTTGTGTAGTCAGTAAGATAAGAAGCATGCAGTCAGTAAGGAAAGCAGTATACACACAGTAAGGCAAGGAGTGTGCGGTCATTAGGGAAATTAGTGCAGTGAATAGAGAGAAGAGTGTGTAGTTAGTAGGGAGAGGAGTGGGGAGACAGTAGGGAAAAGAGTATGGTCAGTAGGGAGAGGAGTGTGCAGCCAGTAGGGAAAGGAGTGTGGTCAGTAGGGAGAGGAGAGGAGTGAGCAGCCAGTAGGGTGAGGAGCGTGGTCAATAGCAGTGGCGGCCCGTCAATACAGGGCACAGGGGCGCCGGCCCCCTAATCCATGCGCCCGGCTCCTAATCTACATGCAGGATGCCGGACGCATGGATTCCAACGGGGAGCCTGAGGCTCTAATTGGCTTCAAAAAAGGGTGGGCTCAGGACGCAGAGCATGGCGACCTGAGTCCACCTAGTTGTGTGACAATAGCAAATTAATATTCGCTATTGTCTTCCTGATTCTCCTCCCAGCCAATCAGGAAGCAGGTCCTGAGACCCGATTGGCCAGGGAGTCTTAGGACTCCCTGGCCAATCAGGTCTCAGGACACACTTCTTGTTCATCCAGAAGCAACAGCCCGGCTCTTCCACCCCCCTGCCTCCTAAGGTAAGGTTAGTTTCCCGCGGGGGGGGGGCACCTTCTCGTGAGTATGGAAAGGAATGTATTGTCGATGGTGAGAGGAGATTGTGGTCAGCTGTTACAGTGTGGTCATCTAGAAGAAGACAATGCAGTCAGCAGGGAGAGGAGAGTGCAGCCAGTATGAAGAGGTGACTCTTAAGCTGTTCCCCCTCCAGGGCTCTGTGGAGGACACAGTAGATGAAATTTGGGACCTCTTGGGATGCCCATCTGACTCTTCTGGTTGGTCTTTTCAGTTTAGAGGACATGTATTGCCTTAGTAGAACTGATTCTTTACTTTATCATCCATTGATGAACACAGGAACTCAGGCATTAGCATACAACAGGTTATACAGTATACTAATGCCTACAGGAAGTTTGGACAATGGCAAAAATAAATCAAAATTGAAGGCCAGCCCCTTTGTCCTCGGGGGTGGAACATTTTTCCCTCTGTTTTGCCGAGAAAAGGTCTAACTATATTTTTTGCTATTCGGTCTCTGACCCTCCTGTGACTGTGAGCCAAACCGGGTCTGCAGCCCATGTTCTTATTTCAGTTTCATATCCCAACACCTAGGAGAGACTGTATTTTGGGTCGCCGCCTTTCTCCTGCTGCTGATTTTAAACTACAAGGGGTTATTTCACACTACATTGATGCATTTGGAGGTGCAACCTGCTGTTATAGGCCTTGGATCTTTTAGAGTTTCCATGGCTGCTAAGACCTTTCCACTACACCCCTGCTGTTTGAGGACTTTCTTTGTGTGGACTGGAAACGTTCTGAAGGGTCTTGGACTTCACTAGAGACCGTGCTAGAGCATTTTCTCTCTTGGGAAGGGATTCACTATTAGGTGGTCTATCTCCAATGTGCATGTTTCATGTTAACATGGATACCACTAAAAGGGTCCAAGGTATATTTACCTTTGGGGACTTCACTGATAAGAAGTTGAATTCCCTGCTTAGATCCCAGTTCTATCTGGCATCTCTTGGGTTGCCCAAGATTCTAACATAGGGCAGGGGGGCAGGTTGTAGTGTGATGGGGTGGTTGTCACGTCCTACATGTTTCCCTCCTTGTTGGGCACCAAGCAAGGGTCAAATGAGAGGCTTACCCCGGGGTGGGTTCTTCTGGGCTACCATAGGCACTTTGAATAGGGTCAATGCCTTACACAGGGGTACCTTTATTGGAACAACCAACTGATCTCTAATAAACTCATCACCACTGTTACTTGTGTAATTAGGAGGGACACGCAGGGCCTTTGCCCTCTCCACCTGTCCAGCGTATCACTGCTACCTCATTTCCAGTAATAATATGGGGCCCAGCCGTGCATCGAGCGTGGACTCCATGCGTGCACTTCATGTCTTCACTTAACTCTTCTGCCCTGTACACAAGATAGGATTTTCCGACGGAAAATGTTCTATAGGAGCCTGTTGTCAGAAATTCCGACCGTGTGTAGGCTTCATCGGAAATTTTCCATCGGAATTTCCGTCACACAAAATTTGAGAGCTGGTTCTCAAATTTTCCGACAACAAAATCCGTTGTCGTAAATTCCGATCGTGTGTACACAATTCTGACGCACAAAGTTCCATGCATGCTCGGAATCAAGCAGAAGAGCCGCGCTGGCTTTTGAACTTCATTTTTCTCGGCTCATCGTACATGTTGTACGTCACCGCGTTCTTGACGTTCGGAAATTCCGACAGGATTTGTGTGACCGTGTGTATGCAAGACAAGTTTGAGCCAACATCCGTCAGAAAAAAAAAAATGGATTTTATTGTGTGTACAGGGCATAACTCTTCTGTACCTGTGTACAGGAACAGGGCCAAGGCGGTGCAGATTTGCTCCCATTACTATGGGAAATGGATTGCTGCTGAGTGCACGCTTATGACAGGCTGCTAGAGAAAACTTTGTTACCCTTGGTAACCACTTGTATCTTCACACTGTATGAACTCTTGTACCATTATCTTCATACCCTGATGTGCTTAGTGACCAAGCTGTAACTATGTGTACCGCTTACTTAACATGATGACAAAGACAGACAACAGTCCGGAATAAAGTGCAAACATTTCCCTAACTTTCCTTGTCTCTAACTCAGTCTTGTGGCTGCCCCAGCATACCCATACAGGAAAAATCACATCACTGGCTTTTGACACTATCATTTGCAACTCCTTGGATGGCCAGAAGCTGCTCCTACTACAGACCAGGAGATTTGTGGAAAGGTCAGAGGATCCCCTTTCCTCTATTTCTTCTGCCTTAGTAGTGCACACTCGCAGATCCAGTCTAACTCCCACTGAGACCATAGGTCGAGCAGCCAGAGACTTGCTAACATCTCTTCGGCATGAAGGTGCACCCCCACTTCTATAAATGGAGGACTGTTTGCACAACCGGATGGGTGCCTGGGCATCAGGCCTCCTTGGCTTTAGGATGCTTATGACACCCTTTTTACCTTACAGGCTAATTATTTGGAGACAACATCTATTTTAGTTGCTCAGCAGCAACCTTTGGTACTACATATAGCTGTGCCATTACTCCCCTGATTCCTTGTACCCTGGGACCCCCTGTTTTTGTCTTAGTAGGAACTTGTTCTTGGGAGTTATTCCCTACAAGTTCTTTATTCTCGGATAATGCTGATCCTTGGTATTCCCTTTACTCAAAGGTACCTTCTGTGTTCCAGTTTCCACTGTAATTGGGTCCTGAGCCATCAGTATCCATTAAAGGCACTTGTAATTGGCAGCACTGTACCTTATGTACACCCTAGCGTTTTTTTCTTGGCATGATTTTTTCTGGGACGCTTAGACGGCCTTGCTTGAAAGGTTACATTTTCTGAAATCCAATGGTCAAAATTTATTCAAAGGTCACAACACCTGCAATTTTCCACTGGTTCTAGCCTTACAGATGTCTAGTGTTGGTAACCATCACCAACAAGCGAGACTGAACAACTTAGATTCTTGCTGAAGCACTCTGCACCTTCTGGGTTTGTGGAATCTTTCCTAATGGTCATGGTACCCCCTTCCTATTTTGGGGGCTTGGTGGAGTACTGGGGGCTTACCCTTTTAACATTGCCTTTCCTTCTCTTGTTAGGCTTTGACCTTACTGAGTCTCCTCCTTGGTATCTGGGAGTCTGTACTTGAGGCGAGGCATGTGGGTGGTTCCTATGAATTTAATGGTTTTCCATATGCATCCTCAGTCTATTAGGGTCTGTGGGGTGGTTCTTTGCCCCAATCATAGGAGGACTTCTGTCTCAGGGCTGTCCTCGCTTCTGGGAATTAAGTCCGGTTCCACAAAGCAGTTGGTGTCTGCTTCTTTGTAGGGTCCTACTGTGAATAGGGCCCTTGACCTGGGCTCCGTTGGCTATCACTGGTGCTCTACAACCTTCACCCTCAGAAAGCTTAGGGAATTTCCCTGTGACAGGATGAGTGACCTGGTCCCTATGCTGGATGACATGTTGCAAGTTTACTGCAGGCACTCCCAGTGGGAGATAGCATGTGTCTGGTGATCATCGTGGGTTTGGATTATATAGAGTCAGGCCCTCCAACTATGTCTGATTCACAACCTCTTTGGGAAGTTTCTCAAAATATCTTCTGGTAGGCAGGCCCTGCAGGGGGGATTCCCTATCAAAGTTTAGCGATGTCCTTTGGAACAGGTCTGTTTGTCCTACGGTTTTCAAGTGTTGCTGTGGTGGTTATTTTCCCACTCTTATCTATTTTGATGGGGGTACTTCTTCCACCCCTTTATTCTCTTTGTTTTTTGCCAGTCTCCCTAAATTAAGGTGGTTTCATTGGGGTTGTCTCCAAATACCTAGGTTATTGACCATTTTTAGACTGACTGGTCCCACCTTGTGGACTTGTTGTTTAATTTATCCTCAGGGATCTGTTTTCTTCTAGTGTTCCTTTTGTTGACCATTCTTGTTGTTGGTCTGTTCTCCCAGTTCAGGTAGGTATGTTTACCTTTTAGTGGTTGCTTTGGCTTACAGCATTCTGCTGATATGTGCTCAGTGTCCTTTGACGTAGTCATTCTTTTTGGCAGAAATTCTTGTCCTGCCCTGAGCATAATCAGAATAATCTACTAAGACCTCCCCTGTCCTGTTGGGAGGTGCTTCAGCTTCAGGTTCAGTTATTGGTCCCTCTTGCTCAGATTTCGTCATTGGTCCTTCTGGTTCTTGCAGGTGGCTCCTGGCTCTGTCTTGGATCCATCAATGGCTTTTTTCTTGAAACCCATTGAGGAACACAGGCCCCACTTTTGTGTTTATTATCCTGTTTTTATTGCTTGCTCATAAAACTGACACATAAGGTTGTAGGAGTGACTATACAGAGACTGGCCTTCAACATTTATTGCCTGTGCCCAAACCTCCTGTAAGCAACATGTAGGTGGGGTGCAGTGTGGTGCGGCAGGAATAATTCACACAGTCAGGTTTAATATAAAACTTGTATTGAAGTAATGCAGTGACAGTTCACAACAACCCATCGAGATGCCTGCCCAACCGGGTACACTCTCGGTTTCCAACAATGTGCAGAGATCAGGAATCAGCCGAGTTGATAGCGTCTGTTAAGAGACCAGAATGCGGCCTGGCTCTCTCGTGCCCAAGCGGTATGAGGTCCCAAGTAGTGGCGACCCTACGTTTTTTGTTCCTCGCCAGGAACCTTTCCCTACCGCTGGTACTGTCCCTACACTAGTGACTCACAAAAAGAGCACCAAACCTGGGAGCCAGGGCTTTAAATAGGCTCTGACTGACCCAGGATGGCTGCCAGAGTCACATGGGGCTGCAACATCCTTATGGGTGCTTCCCCAGTGACCCAGGAAACCATAGAGGAATTGTGTTCCTCTTGACTTCCTCTCCAGCTGGGGTGCTGAAGCTGAGGAGCGCTACCTCCCTACAAGCAGCGTATTTTAGCAGCCTGTTTCTGAATTCCTGTGTCCCTCCATGGACTTCAAGAAAAAGATTTTGCGGTACATTCAAAAATCTTAATACTCTGTGTCCAATTATGTAAACCTGGTATTAGAAGTGAGGTGTCCAGTGTTGTAGCAGGTCTGGTAGCCATACATTGGCATTCTGAAATCCTACAGAGAGCACAGATATCATTAGTGGAAGCTAAGGAAGCAATGGTTTCTGTGGAGTAGTGTCTGGGAAGCATCCAGATTACATATAGCCCTCCATGGGACAAACAATGTAGTGCCATGTCTTAAGCTCCCCATTGAAATACAACATGCCCATTAAATATCCAGAATTGGAGGTGCTTTGATTTCATGGTTGTTGAGTGGATCAGTGGTGGGACTGGTAGCTTTCAGCTCTGGTGCTTCAGGCACAGGAAAAGGAATGTATGTTGTGAGGTTTTTGGCCATGGGTTAGAAGTAGTCTTTGAGGGGAAGATTCAGTGTTAAATTTATGGGTCAAATTACATGTACCGTTAAATACAAGTTCACCTTGGCATTTGACAAATGTACTTTAGAACTGAACACCAAGCAAGCAGCTAAATATACATTTGAAATACACTTGTGAACTGTCTTATCAGCAGAATGATTTGTAATCCTGTCCAGGAACTTTATTCAGTTCATGTGTCTCTGCTGCACCAAACAACCAGGACAGTGACACCCTTTCCTCTGTTACAGTCAAGGAGTTCTGTGGTGTCAACTTCCAGTCTCCAACCTGATGACTGGACAGTCATTCAGAGCAAAGTAACAGGTCCACCAACAGCCCACACTTTCTGTTGAAGATAAACAGCATATGTTCCCTGTGGTTCTTTGCACCCTCATTCACCAGCCGAAGCTATGAGAAATACCCAGTACTTCCATGTATAGGGGAGCAAGCGACCTTCTGCCCTTACTCCCATGATGCAGTGTTCAGTGCCTGAGCAGCCAACAACCAGACCTGGTTTTGGTTACATGGGGATGGTTGCAAAGTCTTTAGCCTTGTGTAGGCTCCAACAGACTGTTCGTTCTCAAGGGAAAGATATATATGTTCCATGTGGTTCTTTGCACCCTCATTGGCCAGTCGAAGCCATGAGAAATACCCAGTACTTCCATGTATAGGGGAGCAAGCGACCTTCTGACCTTACTCCCATGATGCAGTGTTCAGTGCCTGAGCAGCCAACAACCAGACCTGGTTTTGGTTACATGGGGATGTTTGCAAGGTCTTTAGCCTTGTGTAAGCTCCAACAGACCATTTGTTCTCCAGGCGAATATATCTATCTTCCCTGTGGTTCTTTGCAGACCTTCAAGTGTCCAACCTGTTGATTGGAAAATCCACTCAAAGAAAAATAACAAGTCCACTTATAGCCCACACTTTCTATTGAAGATTCATATGTTCCTTGTGGTTCTTTTACAGCCTCATTCACCAGCCGAAGCCATATGAAATACAGAGTACTTCCAGGTATAGGGAAGCAAGTGAGCCTTCTGCCCTTACACCCGTGGATGCACGATTCAGTGACTGAGCAGCCAACAACCAGCCCTGGCTTGGCTTACATGGGGATGGTTGCAAGATCTTTAGCCTTCTGTAAGCTCCAACAGACTGTTCATTCGCCAGCCGAAGCCATATGAAATACTCAGTACTTCCAGATATAGGGGAGCAAGTAACCCTCTGCCTTTACTCCCATGAAGCACTTTTTAGTGCCTGAGGAACCAACCACCAGCCCCAATTTTTGATTACATGGGGATGGTTTCAGTGTCTTTAGCCTTGTGTAAGCTCCAACTGACCGAAGCTGAGCCGACACATGACTTCTGGAAAGTGAACAGGACAGAAGGGTAGTGTGGTGAAGATAACTTTCTGGTAAACTTTCAGCCCCGCTTTGAAGCGTGACGTAATTAGTACTAATATGTGTACATTTTTGGAATAGACCAGATTGGGAGAGTGTGTATGGGCCTGTGAACGTGGGGATACTTTGGATAGGCCGCTCGATACCTTTTTACCTAACAGCAGAGGTCTCCAAACTTTCTAAACAAACGGCCAGTTTACTGTTCTTCAGACTTTAGGGGGTCCAGCATGTGGCCGGTGGAAGTAGAAAATGTCCTGGCATTAGTGGGGGTAAACAATGCCCCATCTTTAGTATTAGGGGGAGCAATAGTGCTCCATTGGTTTCAGTGGGAGAAATAATGCCCCATCTTTGGTGTCAGTGGGAGGAATATTGCTCCATCATTGGTATCAGTGGGAGGAATGGTGCCCCATCATTGGTGTCGGTGGAAGGAATAGTGCGCCACCCATCATTGGAGCACAGGTGTGTCAGGAGGAAGCTGTCTCTCTGGAGCTGCTCCAGGTGATCCGTGTGGGAGGGGAGTGGTGGTGAAATCTCTCCCAGCTCTCCTGGCTCCTTTCTGGGGAAGCCATGGAGGCCAGCGGGGCCTCTCCTGCTGGAAGCTCTCAGCCATCTCCTGGGCCATCAGGTAACATACCTGCCCCTGTACACATCATGGCTGGGGATCTCTCTACCCCTGGTGAAGATGAAGGTTCTGGGGCCATCCGGGAGCGAGTGGTGGCCGGGATTAAGGTCCTGAATAAGGAGAGAGACAAGCTGTACAAGCTCAGAGCAGAGCTGAAGCGCTTGAGAAGGCAGCGTGAGGGCTTGCATAGCCAGAGACGTGGGTCCATGGATCCGGAGATCCAACTGGCCAAGGTCCGGGTGGAACACCAAGAGACCATTGTGTCCATGATGGAAGGCAGAGATGGGCCATTTAAAGAAAAGTTTTGCAATGATAAAAGGTTTGCGAGGATGACAAAGATGGAGGTGGAGGAGGAGACCCCCAGTTCAGACCCCCTGCCCCCTCAGGGAGAGGTAAGCAGCCCCATGCCTTCCCAGGACTCAGGAGGCATGCTCAGGGCCATCCAGGTAATGGAATCTCCTATGCGGGGGGATCAGCTGGCGTTTAATGATGAGGACATTACTGATAATGTGCCTGACAAGGTAAAGCCTGTCAAGTCCCATAATGTGAATAAAACAATTTTTGTGCCATTCAACACTGTGACTGATACTGACAATGTGCCCAGTGAGAGTCAGGCTGCTAGTCCTATGTGTAGCAATGCTGTACCTGCTGATGCTGCAGTACAGCAAAGCTTGCATTTAAAAAATGACATTCCTGCAGAGGAACTACAAGATTCAGCAGAACCAATTAACCCCCCTTTACCCCTTTAGCTGAGTCTAAAGCTGTTTGCCCTAAACCTGCTGAAGACTTTACAGCACAGCTTCAGGAGACAGCTGGTATTGCAGCAGAAACTGTGACTATTCCTGATGGGAATGTGAATGTTTGTGTGACTGATAAAAATCATCCCAGCACCAGTGTGATGAACAATGGTTCCAGTTCAAGTGTGATGGACAGTCCTACCAACTCCGTTCAAGCAGTGAATAATAATAGTAATGTACAGACTGCTGTAACTTCAGTGTGGGGCCTTGGCCCTGATAAACCTGCGTTTGCTCAGGTGGTACGCTCTGCTCCTGGTAGCTCCGCCCCCAAGCGGGTTTTCCCCCTGCAGCCTACCACTTTGGGCACCCCGGGATCTGGTCTTGGGTCTCTGGCTTCTGCTGGAGGTCCGAGAAGAAATTGGTAATTCTCAAATGGGAAGGTGGTGCAATCCCTCCAGCACGGCGTGCAGTGGTGGATTTGATTTTGGAGATGGGTTTTGGGGCAAATGACCTGTATGCTCTAATACATGTAGCTGGGATACGGGATTATACTATTAGTTTCACCAGGCCAGAGGGTCTTGACCTGTTCTGGGAGCGATATGAGGCTCGGTGCAGGTCAAGACCTGAATGGGAAGGTCTGGCCCCAGTTGCGGTTTCGCAAAGGTCAACGGTGAAAAAGATAACCATCATACTCACCAATGAGAGTGTTCCTGCTCGGGACCTAGAGGTCTGGTTAAGGAACTATGGTGAAGTTTTGACTAAGCCCAGCAAAATCCTTGATGGGCGTAACATCTGGACTGGGGGTTGGTCAGTAACAGTCAGGTTGGCCAGGGATGGGAATGTTGTCCGTCACCTGCCCTCCTCAGCTTTTATAGGGAGGGATAGGATGACTTTTTTCTACCCTGGTCAGCCGAAGTTGTGTCACCGCTGTGGATAAAAGGGGCATTTGAGCTCTTCCTGTTCAGCCTTGATATGTTCAGTGTGTCGGGGTCAGGGTCATATGGCTAAGGACTGCACCGAGATGATCAGGTGCAACCTGTGCCTGCACCTTGGCCACCCCTACAGCAGGTGTCCTGAAGCCTGGCACAATATGGAGAAGGAGGTAATTGATGACATGTCAAGGCTGGACAGGATGGAGGGTGAGGCCCCTGGTGTACCATCCTCCTCTGCGGTGACTGACTCCCCTGGTCCTGCTCAGGATCCCTCCCCAGTTCCTGTGGCCACCCCTCCTGTGTCTGTAAGTATTCCTTCTGTATCTGTCTCTGTGTCCCCCCAGCCTACTGTACCCTCTCCTCATGTGTCAGAACCTTCCAAGTCTGTGCCCCCTGAGTCAGTTCCCCCCCCAGGAGTCTACCCCTCCTAAGTCTGACTCAAAGGGAGCACCCCCCCACCAGGAGTGGTAACATATACTAAAAAGGTTGCTTCTTCCTCTGTAAAGAAGTCTTGTGGAAAGACTTCACAGAAAAAAGTAAGAGATGAGGGCATCTCTGAAGCTGACCTGCAGTACCTGGAGGAGAGAAGGAAGGTTGGGAAGCGGAAGAAGCAGGTGGTGAGGACGGAACAGGCTCCAGTGCCTGTCTCCAACCGTTATAGGTCCTCTAATTGGGATATTTCCTCATCTGGAGCTTCTTCGGAGCGAAGTTCCGATTCTGAGATGGAGTTTGAGGCGGCCTCAAGAAAGAGAGAGGCTTCTGGTGATGAGCAGCAGAGGGGAGCTAAGAAGCAATCCACCCAATAACCCAAATGGCGGTTCCCCCTCCGTTAAAAGTGGTGACAATAAATGTCGCCAGCATTAAGTCAGTAAGAGCTCGTTCTATGGCCTTCTTTTTGTTCAGCCAATTAGATGCTGAAATTTTATTTTTGCAAGAGACTAGGCTCACCTCCTTGGCAGATATTCATATGGCCAAGAGAGAGTGGAGGTATGGTCCATCTTACTGGTCTCTTGCGGCCGAGCCTTACGGCGGTGTGGCGGTGTTGTTTAAAACCGGCATGGTAACTGTCTGGCGGGTTATTGAGGTGGAGATTGGGAGATGTATGGTCTTAGACATCCTTGTGGGAGGGCAGGACCTGCGCCTAATTAATGTTTATGGGCCGCACACAAAGTGGGACAGGAAGTGCCTTTTTACAAGGATCAAGCCATTTCTTTTTACATCCCGGCAAGTGGTCTTTGGAGGTGACTTTAATACAGTAACTAGGCCCAAGGACAGGAAGGACTTCAAGGACAGGCTGGGATATGATAGCGTTTTTTTAAATAGTATGGTTAGGGATGCTGGTCTTGTGGATGTGCACATTAAGCACCTCCCGGATGACACCGGGTTCACTTTTCATCGAGGTAATAGTCAGAGTAGAATAGATAGTTTTTTTTTTAAGGAGACCTCTGCTTTCTCGCCCCCAGTGGTGCAGGCAGTAGAGTTCTCTGATCACTGTATGCTATCTGTGGTCCTGAATGCTTCAGACGCCCCTCAGAGGGGTAAGGGCATCTGGAGATTGAATTCGACTCTACTCAAGGAAGAACATGTTAGACAATCCTTTGAGGAATTCTTTCAGGCACAGGTGACCATCCTGGACTTTTGTAGCAGCAAGGCTGAGTGGTGGGAGCTGACCAAAAAGAGGATCGCTGGATTCTTCAGGGGCCTAGCCAATAGAAAACAGTTTAATAAATACATGACCTACCAACGTTTACGGAGGAAGCTGGATATTCTTGTCTTGAGAGGAGGAGATCCTGGGGCAATCTCCGAAGTGAAACTCCTTCTCAGGAAGTGTCAATATGACCGGCATGCCTCTTTGGTTCTGGAGAGGGACTATGGAAAGTACCACTCGCCCGACCCTTACCAGAACTGCAAACAAGGTGTAGCAGTTAAAACGGTCGTTGGCCTTAAGGACAGTACAGGTTCCTTGACAAAGTCCAGGTCAGGGATTCTGGAGGTCCTGAGGTCCTTTTATGCTGACCTTCTTGGGAGGAAAGAGCTTGACCGTGACAAGATGCAAAGCTTTTTGGATTCTACTCCAGGTCTAAATGATGAAGATGTCCCATTGATGAATTTGACAGAGGAGATCACAGTTGAAGAGGTGATGAGGGCAATTGAACAGCTTGCCATCAAAAAGTCACCTGGACCGGATGGCTTGACGGCTGAGTTTTACAAAGCTTTTAAGCCTATTCTGGCCCCACATTTGGTAGAGGTTTTTAACAGTTGCCTTGCAGAGGGGGTACTTCCCCCTTCCATGAGGCACTCGGCTGTGATTCTTCTTTCAAAGGGTAAAGATCCTTCGATGATTGAGAATTGGCGCCCCATCAGCCTTCTTAATGTCGATCGAAAGATACTGGCAAAGATATTTTTCTGGCGCCTATCGTCAGTAGCAGAGTCTTTGGTTTCTTGCCATCAGCACTGTTTGGTCCAGGGTAGGTGCACCTTCACAGCGGTTTTAGCTGTCCGGGAGGCCTTGGAGCGATGCAGGGCTGCAGGCTGGGGAAAGTATTTGCTGACATTGGATCAGGCAAAGGCTTTTGATCGTGTTAACCATGAGTACCTGTGGTTGCTCCTTAGTAAGTACGGTCTGCCGGGTGGTTTTGTCGATTGGTTGAAAGTCTTGTATAAGGGGGCAGAAAGCTTTCCTCTTGTTAATGGTTGGGTTGGGCAGTCCTTTGAGGTTGGCTCTGGAGTGCGTCAAGGTTGTCCCCTGAGTCCCCTGGTCTATGTGTTTGCAATCGACCCTTTCATCAGGAAGCTAGAGAGCGGCATGTTGTGTGGGGTGCCAGTGGGGCTCCCGGGTGAGCCACCTTTGAGGGTTGTTGCCTATGCGGACGATCTGTCGGTGATTGTCACCGGGGCGGATGAAGCAGAGGAGGTGGTCTCTCTGACATCACGGTATTCTGAAGCATCAGGCTCCAAGATCAATCAGGAAAAGAGTGAAGTTTTCTGGATGGGAAAGGAAGGTGAGGGGTTTGATCTCCGGGACACCTTTCCAGTGCCCCAGGAAAGAATTAAGATTCTAGGCATTGAATTTGGACCTGGCGATTATGGCCTCAAAAACTGGGAAGGCAGACTGGAAATTGCCAATACTAAGCTGGTCAGCTGGAAGAGATGAAAGTTATCTATGAGGGAAAGGGTTGATCTGATTAAGACTTACCTGATTCCGATCTTCTTGTATGTCAGCTTTGTCTGCATCTTGCCAGTGTCTCTCTATGCTAGGGTCAGTAGTGTGTTCTTCCAGATGTTGTGAGGGAACAGACTGAACCCCATCAAGAGGAATGTCACCTATCTATCCAGGAGGGAGGGTGGCTTAGGTATGGTCAACCCAGTTCTTTTCTTTTCACTGCTTTTTCTCAAGTTTAACATTGGTAATATGCTTGCAGTGGAACCTCCTGGATGGGTAGGCATTTTTAGATCTTGGTTTAGGCCTTTTCTGCGACTTTGGGAAGAAGGTGGCCAAGTGAAGAATCTCAGGGGTCATCGTGGTCAGCTACCAGCCTATGTCGCTCCGTGCCTGAAGTTATTACGGCAGTGGCGATTGTCGGCTGAAGATCTCAGATCGGTTCCGAGGAAAGTCCTTATGAGTCGAGTCTTGAGCGAAGTCTTTCATGACCCACTGGCCTTAAGGGATTGCCCAGGCCCAGTTTGGAAGGCAGGGTTAAGACTTATTAATTTGGACAGAGTACCCCCTAAATTCAGGGATCTGGCCTGGTTGTGCTTCCATGGGAGGCTCTATTTAGGGGCAATTTGAAATTCCGCAGTGGGGTGGATCGTAGCTGTCCTCGGGAGGAGTGTGCAGGTGAGGAGGAGACTATGGACCATTTTCTGCTTCATTGCCCTTTTAACATAGAGGTGTACAAACAGGTGGGGCGGGCCCTCGGTGTTCCTTTCCTCTCCAGGCTAGGTTATCCTGAGTGGGTGTATGGAACATTCAATACTGGTGGGGTTTTTTGTTTGGATACACTTTTTCTAGTTAGCCTAGTAGTCCGTTATTTCACTTGGAACGCACGGTGTCAGGTCTGCATTCGGCGTAAAATCCTTCCTGTTCAGGTGGTGGTGTATGACATTCTGCATGAGGTGGAGAAGATTCGGGTGCTCGAGAGAGACAAGCGGAGTCAGGGGGCTTGGTTGAAGGCGTGGAGGGGTTTTAAGCCTCCCTGACTACCAGGAGTCTCTTTCCCGGGTGTGGCTGTCTGTCTCTTATCACCCTAAATTATTATTTTTTTGGATTAATTTTTGATAAATGGCTGCGTACATAGGTGATGGGTTGTGCCTCTTAGGCCCTCTCTGCTGCTTTATGTAAATAGTTTTCTAAAAATGTTTTGGTAGTGGATTATGTATATATTGTAAATATTCTCAACATGGATGTGTATTCCTTGGATTTCTGTTGAAGTTTTGTACTATGGTTTTGTTTTTTACTTTTGTATAAAATTGGTTGCTTGATTCTTTTCAATAAAAGATCAATAGTGTCTCTAAGGCCATATAAAGAAGAGCAAGGGCTGCATCTCGCCCCTGGGCCACACAGCCTTACAGGAACCCTTGAAATAATTTTCAGATCTCGAGGAACCCCTGATAAAAACCATTCATTGGAAATAATGCCTTTTGTGATTAGTGAGAAGAGTGTCCCTGTACAGTGGTAGTCAGAATGCCTCTCTTACAGATAGCTAAAAAGACTATTGGTGTCAAGCCACTGAGTTTGCCAAGTGGCGTTGGCGCCAAAACTATGTAGACACCATCAAATGGGAGGTTAATTAGCCACAGCTCAAGGAGCCAATAGCAACCTCTGGAGGAACCCTAGTTGAGAATGGCTGCTTTAGATGTTCAGGCACTTTAGGGAAAACTTCAGGACTTATTTTTTACTCTAAAATCAGGCACTAAGAACCACCATTGACTTGCTTCAGAAATGAATGTACCTTCATGGATGGAGTCATCAACATCTCTCCTTTATGCCCCAGTGGTCAGCCTTAGGATTTAGGAAGTCAATGCAGTACTTACAATATTTTAGTGTTCAAGTTTTTTTTTTTTAGCTCATTTACAGTATCCTGCACGGCTGACTTCTCTCGTTGATTCCAAAGCCCTAGTCCATAAAAGCTGTGGTGTACTTGTCTTTCATTGACAATCACTAACAGGCTGGCGGTAGTTTTCTGTTAGCTGGATAAATTGCTCTATATTTAATGTAGAATCTCAGCCATACAGCTCAATTCAAGAGGGAAATACAATATATGTAACTGTTTTATGTCAGTATATTTGTAATATGTTTAGTCACTTTTGTCATTCCTATGCATCTGTCACCCTGTGCAATGGCTCTATATTTTGGCTGTATCTCTGCTATAAACCAGAGGCTCTGAATGGAGAGTTGGATAAATGGTTCTATATTTAGGATGTATCCGGTCTATAAACCAGAGGCTCTGGATGGACAGTTGGATAAATGGTTCTATATTTAGGCTGTATCTCTGCTATAAACCAGAGGCTCTGGATTGACAGTTGGATAAATGATTCTATATTTAGGATGTATCCAGTCTATAAACCAGAGGGCTCTGGATTGACAGTTGAATAAATGGTTCCATATTTAGGATGTATCTGGTCTATAAACCAGAGGCTCTGGATGGACAGTTGGATAAATGACTCCATATTTAGGATATCTCTGGTCTATAAACCAGAGGCTCTGGATGAACAGTTGGATAAATGGTTCTATATTTAGGATGTATCTGGTCTATAATCCAGAGGCTCTGGATGGACAGTTGGATAAATAGTTCTATATTTAGGATCCATCTAGGATATAAACCAGCGGCGCGTGACCTACAAGCATCATTTCCATACTGTCCCACCAACTTAGAAGCTGGTGTTACACAGTTAAACAGTTCCTGTTGCTAAATGCATGCCTTCAGTTATCTAGTATTGGCTTAAGACTTGTGATTACTGTGGTGCAAGTGGTATCTCAAACAGGATAGTGGGTAATTGGAAACCTGGGTGCACCCTTATCTTCAGCCTTCTTTTTAGCAGCAAGCAGAATGCAAAATGTCAGTTACTGGTACATTCATGGTACTATTTGGCCCTCTTCTTGGAAGATATAGGCAGAGGTAATCATATACACATTGGAAGGAAATGCAGGAAGGACCAAAAGCCTTGAGGTGCTTGAAAGACCCAGTGAGGCACCACTTCGCTCAAGGAAGTTTATTGATCACTACTAAAAACAGTGAGCTGGTTCACTGGTTTGCCAACCCCTTCAAGATCCTCTTGAGGCTTGGAAGAGGATGGAAGCCATGGGACTAATGTATTTAATGTGAAGTCTGGTTGAAGGACCAAGTGAGCCTGCAAGTTTAGATCATTATGAGAAAAAGACCAAGTGCTACCCCTGAGTTTACTTTCCAGAAGCTGCAATTTACAGCCATCAGCTTATGTTGGAAGGGATATGAGATGTTGGAACATTTGGAGCAATAAATATGCTAAACCACGGTCCATTCAACCCCTTTTAGAATAGTTTTGAAGAGAAAAACAGAGAAGGCAAAGGATTCTGTTGGTTTTAATATCCACCTCTCTACTCAGAACAAGAAAAAGGATGTGTAGGTGCTGTGAGTGCTACAGAATAGTCTGGAGAGTTCCTTAATGTAATGATTAGCCTTGAGCCCTCACTATCTGCTGGTCGTTACTCTGCAGCGCACACCTGTCCTAATCAAGGAAGCACTTGAGGCGACTGCTTGACTTTCAGCTTGGGACTGATCAATAGGTTGTACCGCCTGCTCATGCCTAGAAATAGGATTGAGGTCTGTCTGCCTTCTGCTTGTACATGCTCTGCCTTATGTCTGTAAAATGTTTGTACTGCATTTGTATTTAGCTTGTCTGCGACCATGGGTCGTTGACCTCAGCTACCTATGTACTCTGAAGAATGTTGAATTTTGTTTGCTTTTTTGGGTCTATAATGTGCAGCTCTACCCCTGTAAGGGCTGCTGAGTGATGCTTGTCCTCTGGAACTGCCCTGACGTTCTGACACTCTAGGTTCAGTCATAGGTTTTTGTTAACAATGTTCAATAACTTTGCCACACGTAATACCAAGTACAAAATAAAGGCAATAAACATGGACTTCAGCCAACACTATTTTATTATTTACTTCAGAGTAATTAAGGTTGATAATAGAAAACAATCAGTTTGTAGCAGCACTCAGTCAAATAACATTAGAAAAGTAGGTGACCTTATGCAAGTAACAAATGGACCGCTGGGTGGGAGAAGCAAAGATTATAACAGTATTAGAGATGCAGTACTGACCGTCGAAGAAGACCTGCTACTACTGCACTCAAGTTCCGCAAGGTCACATGTGCATACCAAGGATTGCCGAGCCTAAACTGTTCGTGATACCATTATGGAGGGAGGGTTAGTAGTTCGATAATGGTAGAGAGGAAGCGCCTCCAAGTTTTTGTTTGAGAAGAGCCAGTTCATGCTTGAGGCTGAATCTTCGGCTGACAATAGTAGGGGCTAGTTGGGGTATATGTAATGGGGCAAAACTGAGTCAAGTCTGCATGCAGTGAAAATAGGGGGTAATAGGATCTCTTTAGCTGAGACGGGGTAAAGGTGACTGCTAGCAGTGTCCACGTGTAAAGGCTGGGCAAACTGCCTTTTCACCAATTCTGGATGAAGGTATGACTCCGGTATAGGTTGGTGGGATGAGCAAGCTCCGGATCAGCAGTAGGATTAGGTGAAGAATGCACAGCGGGCTGCCGTGGAGTTGGTGGCAAACCACTGATGGAGATTAGTATGGGTGTCTCTATGCCTTAGGTTTCTGCCGAAGGCCATGTCACTGGGTATCTAGCACTGCTGGGCAGTGCAGAAGAACTGTGTCACTGTGTCCTTATGCAGGGGCAGTGGTGGTCATAACAGCAGCAGCAAACCAGACTTTCAGACCAGACAACAAGAGAGCAGGCCCACCAGTTGCAGTTGACTTTATAAACTCCTCCAGAATCCTTTGTTGCGGAATTGGGAATTGAAGTCTCTGGGCGGGTTCATTTCACAGGTGGCTGGGGTGGCCAGTAGAAGTAGAAAATGTCCCAGCGTAAGTGGAAGTAAAAAAAAAAAATTACACAGTGCCTGTAGTCAGTAGAATGAGGAATAGTGACCCATCATTGGTATTAGTGGGGGGAATAGTGCCTAATTGTTTATTTATATTAGTGGGAGGAATCATGCCTCATTGCTGGTATCATTGGGAGGATAAGTGTACCAGCATTAGTGTCTGTGGAAGATGAAAGATGTCCTATTGTTGGTGTCAGTGAGAGGAATGGTTCCCCACTGTTGGTGTCAATGGAAGGAATAGTACCCCCTTGTTGGTGTCAGTGCAAGGAATAGTGCCCCCCCGAGGGCCAGATAAAGGCAGTTTGGAGACCACTAGCCTAGACGAATGACGTGCACTGTGTGCCCTTTGCCTCCTGGGATATGCAAGTCACATATCCTAGGAGGCATTGTCCATCCATTTATGAGGAGTGCGGGCCAAGCGGTGCGTCATCGGTAGGCTGGCCAGCTGAACCCCGAAAAGCTGGCCCCTACCGATGACGTCAGACCTGAACATGGCGATGTGGGAATGAGGAGAGGCAAAACAGACGTGGATCTCAGCAGGACAACTCTGGATGGGCTGGGTGGGCGAGTATACGCTTTAAGCATGCCAAATTCTTTATTGGTTCATGCAAAATGTACTATAGCTATAGTAATCATCAGCAAGGGTTGCCTGAGACCCTGAAATTTTTTCAAGGGTTTCTTCATGTTACAACGCAAAAAGGTTGAGAAGAGCTGCTGTAGTATGACTGATGTTGGAGTTGAGAAGTCCCAACCCAACAGGTCTTGTTGGGCTTCCTCTTGACAGAATTGTTCCCGATTCGGGGGTTCAGCTAATCCATGCTCAGATCTGTCTATATAGGACAACCAAAAAAGTCTCCAGGAGGTGATGCAGCATCAATCCAGTAGGAATACACTATATTACCAAAAATATCGGGACACCTGCCTTTACGCACACATAAATTTTAATGGAATCCCAGTCTTAGTCCGTAGGGTTCAATATTGAGTTGGCCCACCCTTTGCAGCTATAACAGCTTCAACTCTTCTGGAAAGGCTGTCCACAAAGTTTAGGAGTGTCTATGGGAATGCTTCCAGAAACACATTTTTTAGGTCAGGCACTGATGTAGACGAGAAGGCCTGGCTCACTGCCTCCCCTCTAATTCATCCCAAAGGTGTTCTATCGGGTTGAGGTCAGGACTCTGTGCAGGCCAGTCAATTTTCTCCACCTCAAACTCGCTCATCCATGTCTTTATGCACCTTGCTTTGTGCACTGGTCCAAATTATTTGGTGGAGGGGAGTTATTATGGTGTGGGGTTGTTTTTCAGAGGTTGGGCTTGGCCCCTTAGTTCCTGTGAAGGGAACTCTTAAGGCGTCAGCATACCAAGACATTTTGTATAATTTCATGCTCCCAACTTTGTGGGAACAGTTTGGGGACGGCCCCTTCCTGTTCCAACATGACTGCGCACCAGTGCACAAAGCAAGGTCCACAAAGACATGGATGAGCGAGTTTGAGGTGAAGGAACTTGACTGGCCTGCACAGAGCCCTGACCTTAACCCCACAGAACGCCTTTGGGATGAATTAGAGTGGAGCCAGACCTTCTCGTCCAACATCAGTTCCTGACCTCACAAATGCACTTCTGGGAGAATGGTCATACATTCCCATAGACACACTCCTAAACCTTGTGGACAGCCTTCCCAGAAGAGTTGAAGCTGGTATAGCTGCAAAGGGTGGGCCAACTCAATATTGAACCCTACGGACTAAGACTGGGATGCCATTAAAGTTCATGTGTGTGTGTGTAAAGACTGGCGTCCCAATACTTTTGGTAATATAGTGTATAAGGAGAAAGAGCGGGATCAAAAACATTTTGTTACACTCTAATGTAGAGATGTGCACAGCGGAAATTTTTTTTTTTTTTTTTTTAAGTTTCGAATTAGTTTGTTAAGGTCCTTTTTTGACATTAATTTCGTATATTTGTTATTTTCAAATCAAATCAAAATTTGAATTTCGCATTTCGGAAGATGGCTATATTTTATTCTATTCCATTTTTTTTATTCAATTCTTTTCTATTCCATTCTTTTTTATTTTATTCTTGTATATTCTTTTATTTTCTATTCTGTTTAATTCCATTCCAGGGGTCTCCAAACTTTCTAAAAACATGGCCAGTTTACTGTCCTTCAGACTTTAGGGAGGCCGATCGAGGGCCAGTGGGAGTAGAAGATGTCCAGGCGTCCAATGGGCGTAAACAATGCCTTACCATTGGTATCAGTGGGAGGACCAGTGCCCTATTGTTGGTGACAATGGAAAGAATTCTGCCCCATCGGTGGTGTCTGTGGGAGGAATTGTGCCCTTTTGTTGGTATCAATTGAAGGAATTCTGCCCCATCGTTGGTGTCAATGGAAGGAATTAGTCCCCACCTTTGGTGTCAGTGGGAGGAATTGTGCCATTTTAATGGTGTCATTTTGATGGTGTCCCCGTTGTTGGTGTCAGTGGATGGAATAGTGCCCTAAGGGCCAGATAAAAGCAAGCAAAGGGCCACATCCGCCCCCAGGGCCGCAGTTTGGAGACTACTGTTCTATTCTGTTCTGTTCTGTTATTTATTTTTTCCATTCTATTCTGTTTTATTCTATTCTTTTATTTACTATTCTATTCTTTTTATTTATTTTATATTCCACTCTATTCTATTCTTCTATATTCTATTCTACTATTTTCTATTCTATTCTATAAAGCAGCCTATGTAGGAATCATCACCTTATATCCTTTCAATGCCTGTATTTCTTGTAATATGTTTCCATTTCAAATTCAAATTCATTTTTCGAATTTGAATTTAAATTCATAATCATATTCTTTTAAGAATTGTCAATTCATTGTCATCGTCGAATTTGAATAATTTGTTTTGTTATAATTTATTTTGTTGAAATTCGTACTATTGTGCTTGAGAAATTTGGATACATCCGAAAACTCCTGAAAATTTTGTCCAAATTTCAATTCGCAATGAAACTAATCGCACACGTTAACTCCAATTCTCAAATCTTTACTTGACAAAAAAAAAAAACAGACGAATGAATTGACAGCACTAAACACAAAATGATCAAGGGACGAAAACTTTACCCACCAGAGCACATTCCCTTTGCCAAGAGATAATTTGCCATATGCCGTGTAGCTGTACTAGAGAAGAGAGCACCTGGGTGGTGCTCCTCACACTCTTCCAGGAAAATGATGCCACTCTGTGTTTCTGCAATGACTTCCAGAGGCTCTGAGGTTCAGGTATGCATATCCATTGCCCTGGACTGAAGAGTGCTTAATGGTCCCTGAAAAAAGCCTCTGTTTTGTAACCTTGAATGCAGGCATTGGCAGATCTCATTGGCCAATGGCCATGCCATTTGGCCCGATCAACCCAACTGACCTTCCAATGGGCAAGGTCTAGTAGATCTGAAATGTGAGAACTTGTTAATTTATTTTGATGATATTATATTGCAAGTGCCACCTGTTCATCAGATGAGTACTGGGCATATACCGTGTCTCTAGACAGGATACAGCTCAAACCCAACAAGGTAACCACACTGCAGAACCGGTGCTCCCTTCAAATCATCAGTGAAGACATTTGTGGTTTACAGGGGGTCCCCGGGTTACAAACAAGATAGGGACTTTAGGTTTGTTCTTAAGTTGAATCTGTTTGTAAGTCGGAACAGGTACATTTTTTAAGTGTAGCTCCAGCCAAAAAATCTATTTTTAAGTTTTGTAGATAGCATAGGGAAGGGTTATCACCCCTGTAACATTTGTTTTGCTGTGTGTGCCCCTGTTCAGAAGATTTCACCTCACTTTCTGTCCCAATGACAATTGGATTTTGAAAATTTGGGGTTATTAGGGAAATAAGGATAGGTGATAAAGCATCAGTGGAGACACCTTTTTTCCATATTAACTCTTACAGAAGTGAATTTCCCTTCCTAGGGGTAGATTTCCTCTCACTTCCTGTTGTCTCCCCCCGTTTGTAAGTAGGAGTCCTTTGTAAGTCGGATGTTTGTAAGTAGGGGACCCCCTGTATTGTCTGATTTCTGTCCTTTGTTATACTGTACAATGTTATAGGTCAGCCTTTCTCAACCTTTTTTTTTTTACCTCTGAGGAACACTTATATAAATTTCAGGTGTTGTGGAACCCCTGTATCATGCAGCTGGTTCTACCAACTAGTGTTGGCCCTGGAACATTGCAGGAACCATAAGAAGGGAGGTCAATCAACCACAGCTCAAGGAACCCTTAGTAACTTCTAAAGCAGTGGTCTCCAAACTACGGCCTTTTGCTTGTCTTTGTTCGGTCCTTGGGGAACTAGTCCTCCAACTGACACCAACAATGGGGTACGATTACTGCCACTGACACCAACAGTGGGACACTATACCTCCCACTGACACCAACAAAGGGACGCTATTTCTCCCATTGACACCAATGACGGGGCACTATTCCTTCCACTGACACCAACGGTGGGGAACTGTTCCTCCCACTGATACCAATGATAGGGCACTATTCCTCCCACTGACATCGATGATGGAGCACTATTCCTGCCACTGACACATACAAAGGGAAACTATTTCTCCCATTGATACCAGCATGGGGCATTATTATTTCCACTGGCACCACGATGGGGCATTATTACTTCCACTGACATTAACAATGGGGCCCTATTCCTTCCACTGACACAAATGATGGGGCACTGTTCCTCTTACTGACACTAACAAAGGGACACTATTCCTCCCACTGACACCAACGATGGGGCACTGTTCTTCCCACTGACTTCAACAATGGGGCACAATTCCTGCCACTAACACCAGCGGGACACTATTCCTCCCACTGACACCAACAAAGGGACACTATTTCTCCCATTGACACCAATGATGGAGCACTGTTACTCACACTGATACCACATTGGGGCACTATTCCTTCCACTGACACCAATGAGGGAGCACTGTTCCTCCCACTGATACCAATGATAGGGCAGTATTCCTTCCACTGACACCAATGAGGGGGCACTGTTCCTCCCACTGATACCAATGATGGGGCACTGTTCCTCCCACTGACACCAACAATGGAGCACTATTCTTCCTCCTCGTACCAAAGATGGGGCATTATTTACTCCCACTGACAACAGGGCTTTTTTTCTACTCCCAATGGCCAAAGTCTGTCCCCCCCAAAGTTTGAAGAACAATAAATTGGCCCTTTGTTTAAAAACTTTTGAGACCCTTGTTCTAAAGGAATGCAAAGGTTCCAGGGAACCTTGGTTAAAAAGGCTGTCATAGGTATAGTGCTTTGGGAAGTCTGAAGAGGTATCTTCCTTTAGTTTCGGGATTATGTCATAGAGGTGCATGAGCACAGGATGCTGGTGCCATTTGGAAGATGGACTTGGAGCTCTGAAGAGCGAATGTTAAGAGTTCCAATGACCAGATCTTCCTTTAGTCTAAGCACAGGCACAGAGCGATGGAGGAACCCATTCTCTTCTTGAGCTCCTCCGAGCTCGTCTGGTTTTATTGCTTTCGACAAGTGGGATGACTTAGGATTCATAGAGAGAGAAAAGGTAGAGAATATCCTGCTTGGCCTGTGAGCATTCCTCCCATATTAATGCCAGGGAGATGTTGCTTTTACAGCAGAAAGGTCATTTTAATTCCTTTAACACAGATCCAATTTTTAAAGGCGTCACTGCTCTGACCTGTGTGAGATTAGTGTCTACCATGTTACACATGGCTGCATATAAACCAGCAGCACTAGATGGACAGTTGTATAATGGGCTCTAAATTTAGGATATATCTGGTCTATAAACCAGAGGCTCTGGATGGACAGTTGGATAAATGGTTCTATATTTAGGATGTATCCGGTCTATAAACCAGAGGCTCTGGATGGACAGCTGGATAAATGGTTATATATTTAGGAGGTATCCAGTCTATAAACCAGAGGCTCTGGATGGACAGTTCGATAAATAGCTCTATATTTAGGATCTATCTAGGATATAAACCAGCGGTGCATGGCCTACAAGCATCATTTCCATACTCTCCCACCAGCTTAGAAGCTGGTGTTACTGCAAGTTACAAAGAGTTTTCAAATCTAGGAAATCTAGGAGGCTCTGGATGGACAGTTGGATACATAGCTCTATATTTAGGATGTATCTGGTCTATAGATCAGAGGCTCTAGATGGACAGTTGGAGAAATGGTTCTATATTTAGGGTGCATCTGGTCTATAAACCAGAGGTTCTGGATGGACAGTTGGATAAATGGTTCTATATTTAGGATGTATCTGGTCTCTAAACCAGAGGCTCTGGATGGACAGTTGGATAAATGGTTCTATATTTAGGATGTGCCAGGTCTATATACCAGAGGCTCTGGATGGACAGTTGGATAAATGGTTCTAAATTTAGGATGTATCTGGTCTATAAACCAGAGGCTCTGGATGGACAGTTAGATAAATGGTTCTATATTTAGGAGGTATCCAGTCTATAAACCAGAGGCTCTGGATGGACAGTTGGATACATAGCTCTATATTTAGGATGTATCTGGTCTATAAACCAGAGGCTCTAGATAGACAGTTGGAGAAATAGTTCTATATTTAGGGTGCATCTGGTCTATAAACCAGAGGTTCTGGATGGACAGTTGGATAAAGGATTCTATATTTAGGATGTATCTGGTCTATAAACCAGAGGCTCTGGGTGGACAGTTGGAGAAATGGTTCTATATGTAGGATGTATCCAGTCTATAAACCAGAGGCTCTGGATGGACAGTTGGATAAATGGTTCTATATTTAGGATGTATTTGATCTATTAACCAGAGGCTTTGGATGTACAGTTGGATAAATGGTTCTATGTTCAGTATGTATCCAGGCTATAAACCAGAGGCTCTGGATGGACAGTTGGATAAATGGCTCTATATTTATGATATATCTGGTCTATAAACCAGAGGCTCTGGATGGACAGTTGGAGAAATGGTTCTATATGTAGGATGTATCCAGTCTATAAACCAGAGGCTCTGGATGGACAGTTGGATAAATGGTTCTATATTTAGGATGTATTTAGTCTATAAACCAGAGGCTCTTGATGTACAGTTGGATAAATGGTTCTATGTTCAGGATGTATCCAGGCTATAAACCAGAGGCTCTGGATGGGCAGTTGTAAAAATAGTTGTTTTGTTATTTAGGATCTATGCGGTCTATAAACCAGAGGTTCTGGATGGACAGTTGGATAAATGGTTCTATGTTCAGGATGTATCTGGTCTATAAACCAGAGGCTCTGAATGGACAGTTGGATAAATAGCTCAATATTTAGGATGTTTCCGGTCTATATACCAGAGTCTCTGGATGGACAGTTGGATAAATGGTTCTATATTTAGAATGTGTTGTCTATAAACCAGAGGCTCTGGATGGACAGTTGGATAAATGGTTCTATATTTGGGATGTATTTGGCCTATAAACCAGAGGCTCTGGATGGACAGTTGGATACTTTTTGTGAAATTTAGGATGTATCTGGTCTATAAACCCGAGGCTCTGGATGTACAGTTGGAGAAATGGTTCTATATTTAGGATGTATCCGGTCTATAAACCAGAGGCTCTGGATGTACAGTTGGATAAATGGTTCTATATTTATAATGTATCCAGTCTATACACCAGAGGCTCTGGATGGACAGTTGGATAATCGACCATTTATCCACCTGTACGTCCAGAACCGTTGAATGAAAAACCAACCCGTTGTCTTTTTATTTAGTGATGGAAGTGATGACATGTCTGCTGATTTAATAAAGCTTGGTGTTCTTGTAGTTGGAAGGCCCATTTGGTTGCTTTTGGCTGCCCTCCCCGTAACCTGTTTGTTTTTTTGTTCCTGGTAGCATAGTCATATTACCTCTCCGCTGTTCTTATTCCTTAAATATTATTCCTGGCGCGCTCAATATCTGCATTTTTATTTTCCTGTTTACCTGGCGCAGAAGTAAAACGCAGCGCCCCTGTGGAGAGAACTGTTCAAATTATAAAAGCAACATTTAGGTGAAAAAAATGTAACGTGCCGCCGAGCGGTAATAAACAGCGAATTCTTATATGTGCTTCTCTGGTAGCAAAATATGTCGTGTAAAATGTGGGTGTGGCTTAACGTAGGGTATACATTTTTATTATACCGCCCCAGAGGAGCAATATACTTCATTTTCAGAGCACTTGTGCAGTTATATTGAAGAAATAATAGGTTTGATGTCATTTTGTTTTTGTTCTTTTTAAGTATATACATTGTTTGTTTTTTTAATTGTATAATTTTATATACATATTTTTTTTATTTCATTGCTTAATTTTATTTTAAACATAAATATTTAATACAGGGAGGATCGGTGCTTGCCTGTCACTGGCTGCTTATCTTCCTGATTGACTCTTCTTTATTCATATGAGCAAGGCAGGGAGATAGCAGCTGTACCCTTTTTCTCTGACTCCTTCAGCTGTGTGTGTAAACTGAGCTCCAGTGCTGTAAACATACAATACAGGCTTTGCTTAGAAAAGCAGGAAAGTTAGCTTGCTCAAACTATAAAAAAAGAGAGCCTAGAGCTCCATTCTCCAATTGCAGATGCTAAAAATGAAATATTCATATGCAATATGTCATACTTTATAGCTGTGAATATCAAAAAATAAACAAAATGTTCTCAGAAATACTTTACGTTATCTTTAAAGCTGAAAGATTTGCAATTCTGTACAGCAAAAGTCTACGAGGGGATTTCCCTTACTAAGCTCAGAGCTGCTTGGCGGTGCTGTTAAAATGACTGATCAGTGAAGGTTCTGAGTGGACAACCAGCAGCAGATAACCAGGAGGGGGGGGGGGGGGGGGTGGAATGAAGAGGGGTTCAACTTTTGGCCAGCAAATTCAAAATCTCACAGGATAGAAATGGGGGAATACACCAGGTCTATCCTCCATATTCTTTCTTCACTGATTGGTCAGTCGTTGGAGCAGAACATGTATGTGGAAATCAGGTGTCCTAAACCTTCACCGTCAAATGTGCTAGAGCAGCCATTCTCAACCAGGGTTCCGTGGAACCCTGGGGTTCCTCCAGAGGTTGCTAGGGGTTCCTTGAGCTGTGGCTGATGAACCACCTATTTGATGGTGCCTACAGAGTTCGAGGTTCAGCATCACTTAGCAAAGCCAGCAGCATGACACCAAATATCTTTTTAGCTGTCTTTAAGGGTGGCATTCTGAGCACCACTTTAAGGGGAACATTCTTCCTATTGGCCACCAGTATAAGGGGCATTGTTCCTATTGACCCCTGATAAATTGGTTTTAGTAAGGGTTCCTCGAGACCTGAAAATAATTTTTGGGGTTCCTCCTGGGTTAAAAGGTTGAGAAAGGCTGTGTTAGAGGGTCATCAACGCACTAAGTAGTGAAGATGACACAAGCCTGCACCTTCAAAAAGAGGTCAGGCAGTTAAAATGTTTCTTTCCTGACAATATGCCTTTAAGGTGAATCTGTGGCCAGGCTGTAGAGCATCTGATCTCCATCAGGGTTCTGTGATATCTAGGGTTCCTCCAGAGGTAATAGGGGGTCCTTAAGCTGTGACTGATTGGCTTCCTATTTTGGTGGTACCTGCATAATTCTGAGGCCAGTGCCACTTGAAAGAGCCAGTGGCATGACGCCAGTGATCTTTTTAGCTATTGTCAAGGGTAAGATACCAACGAACCAGAGGCATTCTTTCTTGATATGAGTTTACTTCAGAATAATTGTCATACATACGGATAAACAGTTCAATGGGGTGTGGTGATCCGGAAAAATATAACAGCAGTTTTTATACAGATATGTCAGAATGGATATCTATGTATGGCATGATACCAAGTCACAAGTCATCTTTAACTATTTCTACATTACATATGGTCATCCTGACCTCTAGATTATATTGTCATACTTCATCAATCTTATAGTGACACATGAGGGGTTATCCAAATGGGACTTTTTTGCTATGTTTTCTGTTTCCCAGAAAAGGGCCAATGTACAGCCAAACTAGTCCAGACATCGCTTGGCAGTTCCTTTTTTATTTCGCAACATTTGCTTAATACTGAAATAGTTGAGAACGTATTCAAGGGGGAACTCCAGACTCCTAAGAACCTATTCAATATACAGTTCAATAATAAAGGGCAACTCCGGACTCCAGATATTCGATATCTTAACAATCCCTCCTGCAGTTCCAACTCTTAGGGTATTAGGCTCCCTCTGTGTCTTTAAACTTCTTCTGTGTCTCTAGGCCGTCCTTCAGGTATACGAGGTATACTAGCTACCATCTTTAAAGGTTGGATTCTGACCACGTCCGGAAGCGAGGCTCTCTCCCACTGACCACCAATGTCAAGGAATATTCTTCCCCTTGACCATTAATGTCAAGGAATATTCTTCCCCTTGACCATTAATGTAAGGAGTAGTCTAACCACTGACCACAATTAAAGGACATTCTTCCTATTAACCAACAATGTAAGGGACATTCTTCCCACTGACCACCAATGTAAGGGACATTCTTCCCATTGATCACCAGTGTACGGAACATTCTTCCTACTGACCACCAATGTAAGGAGCATTCTTCCCACTGACCACCAATGTAAGGAGCATTCTTCCCACTGATCACCAATGTAAGGAACATTCTTCCCACTGATCACCAATGTAAGGAACATTCTTCCCATTGATCACCAATGTAAGGAGCATTCTTCCCACTGATCACCAATGTAAGGAACATTCTTCCCACTGATCACCAATGTAAGGAACATTCTTCCCATTGATCACCAATGTAAGGAGCATTCTTCCCACTGATCACCAATGTAAGGAACATTCTTCTCACTGATCACCAATGTAAGGAACATTCTTCTCACTGATCACCAATGTAAGGAGCATTCTTCCCACTGATCACCAATGTAAGGAACATTCTTCCCACTGATCACCAATGTAAGGAACATTCTTCCCACTGATCACCAATGTAAGGGACATTCTTCTCACTGATCACCAATGTAAGGAACATTCTTCCCACTGATCACCAATGTAAGGAACATTCTTCCCACTGATCACCAATGTAAGGGACATTCTTCTCACTGATCACCAATGTAAGGGACATTCTTCTCACTGATCACCAATGTAAGGGACATTCTTCTCACTGATCACCAATGTAAGGGACATTCTTCTCACTGATCACCAATGTAAGGAGCATTCTTCTCACTGACCACCAATGTAAGGAACATTCTTCCCACTGATCACCAATGTAAGGAACATTCTTCCCACTGACCACCAATGTAAGGAACATTCTTCACACTGATCACCAATGTAAGTAACATTCTTCTCACTGATCACCAATGTAAGGAACATTCTTCCCACTGATCACCAATGTAAGGGGCATTCTTCCCACTGATCACCAATGTAAGGAACATTCTTCCCACTGATCACCAATGTAAGGGATATTCTTCTAAATGATGACCAATGTAAGGAGTATTCTTCCCACTGATCACCAATGTAAGGAGCATTCTTCTCACTGATCACCAATGTAAGGAACATTCTTCTCACTGATCACCAATGTAAGGAGCATTCTTCTCACTGATCACCAATGTAAGGAACATTCTTCCCACTGATCACCAATGTAAGGGACACTCTTCCCACTGATCACCAATGTAAGGGACAGTCTTCTCATTGGCCACCAATGTAAGGAGCATTCTTCCCACTGATCACCAATGTAAGGGACATTCTTCCCACTGATCACCAATGTAAGGGACATTCTTCCCACTGATCACCAATGTAAGGAACATTCTTCCCACTGATCACCAATGTAAGGAACATTCTTCCCACTGACCACCAATGTAAGGAACATTCTGACCACTGACCACCAATGTAAGGAACATTCTTCTCACTGATCACCAATGTAAGGGACATTCTTCCCACTGATCACCAATGTAAGGGACATTCTTCCCATTGAACACCAATGCAAGGATCATTCTTCTATGACCACCAATGTATGAACATTTTTCCTATGGACCACTAATGTAAGAATTATTCTTCACACTGACCACCTTTGTAAGGAGCATTCTTCCCACTGTACACAAATGCAAAGAACATTCGTTCTAATGTTTCTTTATTAAAAGTCTTGCAATCAATAATCATAAGATCACTATATATAATATACATAAATATACACATATTTACATAAAAATAAAAATAAATATAGCAAAATCTCCTCTCAAACAAAAAATTACGTTACAGCAAAAGCAAAACTCTCATAAATAATCATATCATTACTGGGGAAGATAAATCTCACTACAACTCACACCACTACACCAGACAAATCTGCGAGGTCAAGAAACAAACCGGCACCCATTATGCATGCAGCTCTTCTTCAGAAAGCAGACACTAACCAACAAAAGCTAAATCTTCCCAACCTTACCCAGAATTTCATGCACCACCACCTCAACAGAGAGGACTTTCTTCTGCAAGGTAATCTGGCACCGTGCATTCCATGTGAAGTAACGGACAACTATACTAACTAGATAAAGCGTATCCAAATCAAAATCCTAGCAAGTCGGGAATGCCTCGTACACCCATTCTGCATAACTCATGCGATAGAGAAAAGGGATGCCCAGAGCCCTCCCCACCCTTTTATACACCTCTATGTTAAAGGGACACTGGAGCAAAAAGTGGTCCATAGACTCCACTTTACCAACACACTTCACTCTAGGACAATCCTGATCATCCACAGGGCGATGCTTCAAGTTCCCTCTCACATAGAGCTTTCCATGGAAAGCGAGCCAGGCTTGATCCCTAAACTTCAAAGGGATTCTTTTCAAATTGATTAAAGGCAACCCCTCCCTCATTATGGAGCCTGGGCAATCCTTTAAGGCCAGCGACACACTGAAAGCAGAGCCCAAAATCCTCTTCTCCAGAAGATTCCTGGGGAGGGACTGGATATCCTCCACAGTCACCTGCCACTGCTGAAGTATTTTCAGACACGGGGCAACATAAGCCAGGAGCTTGCCATGTCAGACTCTCAGACATTTTACTGGCCCGCCATCTTCCCAGCATCGCAGAAAAGGCCTAAAACAAGATTGAAAAATACCCACCCAAAACAAGACAATTTTGAAGAAAAATTTTTTTTTTTTTACTTTTCGCTATAATACATATCCAAAAATATATATAAAAAACACATTTATTCATCAGTTTAAGCCGATCTATATTCTTCTACATACAGCATCTCCCAAAAGTGAGTACACCCCTCACATTTTTGTAAATATTTTATTCTATCTTTTCATGTGACAACACTGAAGAAATGACACTTTGCTACAATGTAAAGTAGTGAGTGTACAGCTTATATAACAGTGTAAATTTGCTGTCCCCTCAAAATAACTCAACACACAGCCATTAATGTCTAAACCGCTGGCAACAAAAGGGCCCAAAGTGTCAATATTTTTTGTGGCCACCATTATTTTCCAGCACTGTCTTAACCCTCTTGGGCATGGAGTTCACCAGAGCTTCACAGGTTACCACTGGAGTCCTCTTCCACTCCTCCATGACGACATCACAGAGCTGGTGGATGTTAGAGACCTTGCGCTCCTCCATCTTTCATTTGAGGATGTCCCACAGATGCTCAATAGAGTTTAGGTCTGGAGACATTCTTGGCCAGTCCATCACCTTTACCCTCAGCTTCTTTAGCAAGGCAGTGGTCATCTTGGAGGTGTGTTTGGGTTCATTATGTTGGAATACTGCCCTGCGGCCCAGTCTCTGAAAAGAGGGGATCATGCTCTGCTTCAGTATTTCACAGTACATGTTGGCATTCATGGTTCCCTCAATGAACTGTAGCTCCCCAGTGCCGGCAGCACTCATGCAGCCCCAGACACCCCCACCACCATGCTTGACTGTAGGCAAGACACACTTCTCTTTGTACTCCTCACCTGGTTGCCGCCACACACGCCTGACACCATCTGAACCCAATAAGTTTATCTTGGTCTCTTCAGACCACAGGACATGGTTCCAGTAATCCATGTCCTTAGTCTGCTTGTCTTCAGCAAACTGTTTGCAGACTTTCTTGTGCATCATCTTTAGAAGAGGCTTCCTTCTGGGACGACAGCCATGCAGACCAATTTGATGCAGTGTGCGGCGTATGGTCTGAGCACTGACAGGCTAACCCCCCACCCCTTCAACCTCTGCAGCAATGCTGGCAGTATTCATACATCTATTTCCCAAAGACAACCTCTGGATATGACGCTGAGCACGTGCACTTAACTTCTTTGGTTGACCATGGCGAGGCCTGTTCTGAGTGGAACCTGTCCTGTTAAACCGCTGTATGGTCTTGGCCACCATGCTGTAACTCAGTTTCAGAGTCTTGGCAATCTTCTTATAGCCTAGGCCATCTTTATGTAGATCAACAATTCTTTTTTTCAGATCCGCAGAGATTACTTTGCCATGAGGTGTTATGTTGAACTTCTAGTGACCAGTATGAGAGAGTGAGAGCGATAACACCAAATTTAACACACCTGCTCCCCATTCACAGCTGAGACCTTGTAACACTAACGAGTCACATGACTTCGGGGAGGGAAAATGGCTAATTGGGCCCAATTTGGACATTTTTACTTAGGGGTGTACTCACTTTTGTTGCCAGCGGTTTAGACATTAATGGCTGTGTGTTGAGTTATTTTGAAGGGGCAGCAAATTTACACTGTTATACAAGCTGTACACTCACTACTTTACATTGTAGCAAAGTGTCATTTCTTCAGTGTTGTCACATGAAAAGATATAATAAAATATTTACAAAAATGTGAGGGGTGTACTCACTTTTGTGAGGTACTGTATATTTTTTCCTACACAGTGCACCATATACAATATATGGTGGTGAATTGCGCTGTGCTGCAAACGCACATGTTTTGGTTGTGTTGCCTTGGGGTGCTCACGAAAAGGGATGACACCGTAATGCAGTAAAGCACGCATGGTGTGTTGCAATTTTCGAAGCACTAAGGACAACTTTAAAGTGAAGCTGAGGGAGGAGGGCAGAAAAGGAGTGGTAAGTGCCTACATGTGGGCCACTGTATACGTGTGCTGGAGGCGCCATACTGTTTGATCAGCAATGCAATGGGCACCTTGACTAACCATCCATCACAAAGGACCCGGGCTATCCCCACCGGCCAGGTTGGTTGATCATTTCCGTTAGAGAGCACCCTGAGACTTGAGGAGTCCCGGGGGGGGGGGGGGCTACACGGCACCGTGTTAATCCCGTCTTTTACTCCTTTAATATAACAGCCAGTGATTGGTGGATTGCAGACACACATAAGGAGAGAGCTTGGTGGAAGGATTGGCACTTCTAATAGTGTGAGGGTCATCTCTGACTGCCCTTCTCTATCATAGTCCTTCATGTTGTCCTATATCTATAAAATAACCCAACATATACAGCTTCATTTTGTACTATAAAGAACGGCTCTGCTATTTTTATAGAACTCCTCTGGGCACAGGCAATGACGTTCCATCAAAAAGAGAACCAAGATTACACGTTTTTTTTCCCCTGGCAATCTCTTATTTTTACTAGCTAGGACCAGAAATAAGTTTCAGTTGAGTAAACTTCCGTCTTAAAGGAAGCCTTTCATTACAGGCCTGTGGAGGACACCATTGCTGACCTTCTCTAACTAGACACCTGGCTGCCTTGCTGGTCCTCTGGTTCTGGTACGTTCTAGAGATGTGCAGGACGGAAACATTTTTGGGTTTCAGATTCATTTGTTAAGTTAATAATTTTGTTTCCTCATATTCGATGTGTTAGAATGATTCATTTTCCAAATTTGTTTCGTATATTCGGATTCATTTCGTATATTCGAAAATTCTAATTTTGGGAGATGGCTATAATTTGTTTATTTTATTTTTATTTTATTCTATTCTTTTATATTCTATTATTTTATAATCTATTCTTTTCTGTTCTATTCCTTTTTCTTTTCTATTCTATTCTTTTATAATCTATGCTATTCTATTTTGCCTTATTCTATTCTATTCCTGTATTTTCTTTTCTATTCTATTCTATTCTATTCTATTCTATTCTATTCTATTCATTTCTATTCTATAAAGCAGCCTAAGTAGGAATCACCATCTTATTTCACTGTTATACCTTACTGTATTTATTGCAATATGTTTACATTTCTAATTCATTTTCAATCGCGGATTCACATAATTCGTTTCATTATAATTTATTTTGGATTAGTTTAAAGCGGTTGTATACCCGCAATTTTTTTTATTTTTTTTTTTAACCCTGTAAAGCAAAAGGCATAATGAGCTAGTATGCACCGCATACTAGCTCATTATGAAATACTTACCTTAGAACGAGGCGTCAGTATCTTACCTGGTCCACGCCGAGGGAGCTGTCATGTTGCCTCGGCGTGTCTTCCGGGTATCGCGGTTCCAGCGCTGTGAGTGGCTGGAGCCGCGATGTCATCACTCCCGCGCATGCGCGCGGGAGATTTCTTACTCGGCAAGGTCCGGCAGCTGCCGGGCTTCAGCCGAGAATCCCCTGTGCGCATGCGCCGCTGCAGTCAGCGGCGCATAGCAAGGGGAATATCTCCTAAACCGTAAAGGTTTAGGAGATATTTTTTTTACCTACAGGTAAGCCTTATTATAGGCTTACCTGTAGGTAAAAGTAAAAAAAAAGACTATACAACCGCTTTAAATTTAGTAATATCGTGAGTCAGTGCCTTTCCATGTCTCCACTGTACCCTTGTGTACCACTATAACTCCAAGTTCACCATAGTGCATTTCCATTCCTCCAAGTGCACCCCCTGTGAACCCCTGTGCCATTAGTGTACCCCTATGCCCCACCATATTTCCACTGTGCCCCTGTGCACCCCCATGTTTTCAAGTGTGCTCCAGTGCCTCCAGGTGCACCCATGTGCATCTATGTGTGCCTGTGCGTCCCAGTGGCAGCTGGTGCTCAATATTTTAGGGGGGGGCGGCAAACAACTTGTTCCCCTCACTCGCACAGTGCTCTGCGCCCCAAGCGCATCCTTTTTTGAAACCAATTAGAGCCTCAGGCTCTAATTATGTACATAAAAAAAAAACCCCCTTTGAAATCCATGCGTCCGGGTGATTAGGAGATTAGGGGCCGGGTGAATGGATTAGGACGGGTCACAGAGCCCCCCCCCCCCCTTAACTTTACAGTGCTCTTTTTTCATCAGTGTCCTCATTGGCCCCTGCACATCACAGCCCCCCCCCCCCCCCACTTAACATTCCAGTCCCCTCTCCACATCACAGCCTTCCCCTTCAAATGACAGCTCCCTCCCCTTTAAATCACAGGGCCTCACTTCACTTAAAGTTTCCCGTTTACATCACAAGTCCCCCCCCCCTCCCTTTACATCATAGTCCTTCCTTCATGTTAAAATCCCCCCCCCCCCCCTTTATATCATAGTCCCTCCTTCATGCCAAATTCCACCCCACCCTTTACATTACAGTTTACCCCTTTACATCATAGTCCCCCTTCATATCAAATCCCCCCCCCACACCTTTTACATTTAAGTCACACCCTTTAGGTTATAGCCCGTCTATCATTTAAAATCCCCCCCCCCCCTTTACATCATAGTCCCTCATTTATCATTTATGTAAAATCCCTCTACCCTTTACATTACAGTCCCCTCCTTTACATCATAGTCCTTCCATCATTTCCAATCCCCCTCCCCTTTTACATCATAGTCCTTCCTTCATTTCAAATCCCCCCCCTATCCTGTACATCATAGTCCTTCCTTCATGTCAAATCCTCCTCCCCCTTTTACATCATAGTCCCTCCTTCACGTAAATTCACACCACCCTTTACATTATAGCCCCCCTCCCCTTTTACATCATAGTCCTTCCTTCATGTCAAATCCTCCCCCCCCATTTTACACCATAGTCCCTCCTTCATGTAAATTCCCCCCAGCCTTTACATTACAGCCCCCCCCCCTTTACATCATAGTCCTTCCTTCATGTCAAATCCTCCCCCCCCATTTTACACCATAGTCCCTCCTTCACGTTAATTCCCCCCACCCTTTACATTACAGCCCCCCAACCCTTTTACACCTTAGTCCTTCCTTCATGTCAAATCCCCCCCCCTTTTACATCTTAGTCCTTCCTTCATTTAAATTGCTCCCACCCTTTACATTACAGCCCCCCTCCCCTTTTACACCATAGTCCTTTCTTCATGTCAAATCCCCCCCTTTTGCATCATAGTCCCTCCTTTATGTAAATTCCCCCCACCTTTTACATTACAGCCCCCCTCCCCTTTTACATCATAGTCCTTCCTTCATGTCAAATCCCCCCCCCCTTTTACATCATAGTCCCTCCTTCATGTAAATTCCCTCCACCCTTTACATTACAGCCCCCCTTCACCTTTTACATCATAGTCCTTCCTTCATGTCAAATCACCCCCCCCCCTTTTACATCATAGTCCCTCCTTCATGTAAATTCCCCCCCTTTACATTACAGCCCCCCTCCCCTTTTACATCATAGTCCTTCCTTCATGTCAACCCCGCCCCCTTTTGCATTATAGTCCCTCCTTCATGTAAATTCCCCCACTCTTTACATTACAGCCCCCCTCCCCTTTTACATCATAGTCCTTCCTTCATTTCAAATCCCCCACCCTTTACATCATAGTTCCTCCGTCATGTCAAATTTCCCCATCCTTTACATTACAGTTCTCCCCCTTTACAGAATTTCCATAAGCCCCCTTCACATCACACCCCCCTTCCAAGCAGTGTCTTCAGCCCCCCCCCCCACTTCACATTACACCCTCCTCCTTTACACTAGAGTCCCCAGACCCCCTTCACATAACTTATCACCCATCACATCAGTGTACCCAGCCCCCCTTTACATCACCCCCTCCTTTCACAGCAGTGTCCTCAGCCCTGATTCACATAACCTACCCCCCCCCCCCCCCACTTTAAAACAGTCTTCTCAGTTCCTTTTCACACACCCCCCTCCTTCATAGCAGTGTCCACAGCCCCCCACATATACATATATGCACATACAGTATATATGCCGACTAATTACTAAAACACAACCCACCTGTGACCTAAAAGATGCCAAATACTTGGTTCTGTCTTTCCCCTAGATCAGCCTTTCTCAACCTTTCAACAGAGAGCAACCCTTGAAATAACTTTTCGCCCCAGGAAACCCCTGATAAAAATATCTGTATCTACAACTAGATACATTAGTATGATGGTCAGTGGGAAGAATGTTCCTTACACTTGTGGTCATTGGAAAGAATTACCTCCTTACAGATAGTGAAAAAGATCAATGGTGTCATTGGGGAACTTATCTGAGAGGCAGAAATTGCTCAAGGAACCCCAGCAACCTTTGGAAGAACCTTAGGGTTCCTTGGAACCCTGGTTGAGAAACCCTGACCTAGATAGTTTCCCACAATTGGGTTTTCTTTTTTCCCATCAGTGCCCCATGGTGGAGATGGCCCTTTACTTCCTGTTCTGTAGACAAGCCAAGAAGTAGGAGAAAATCTCACCAAATGGAGAGAAGCATTTGCCATTGGAACATGTGCCCCCATTGTAAGATATCTCCTCCTGTTCTGGTGGCAAATTTTTGGTTCTTCCCTCACTTTCAGCCCTAGTGACATAGGCCAAATTTTGAGGAAAAATTGAGAGAGTGTATCTCTTACTAATGGGAACACAGACAGAAATAAAAATCTGACAGGACTTCCAACCCCTCGCCACTCCATTTAAAACTAAACTAAAAATGTTTCGCCTTTCGATACACTTTAAATTGGTGATCATAAAAGAATGATATAAAGTTTCCGGGAACTCTGCTGAAGTTTAGAAGTGGAAGAAAAAATGATTTTGTGGAATCTCTTGGGATTGTTTTAGTGGAAGGGATGAGAGACAATTGTTCCTAGTCTACTTCAAACAAAAAAACTGCATGGGACAACCCAGCCATTGTAACACGTAGTATTTGTTCTATTGTATCGGTCCTTTGTCTTTTTAGGTCCTAGAAGTTAGAGGCATTGTTAGAGCTCCTCTATGTTTTCTCTTTGTCTCTTCCTAGAATGTTTTGTTGGCTTTCTAAAGCAGAATATGTTCAGAACTTGACTTTTCTTTCTAGAACCTTTCAAAAAAACACTTAGCGCTCGATATTGCTTTTAAATAATTTAGATAATTTTGTTTCCTTCCGACCCTGCCCTCACTACAATTATCACCAATTATTGCCATTTTACAGCCCATTACCTTCTATAATCGTCTGTCACAAGTATCTTAGCCAGCCTCTTATTTTCTCTGCAACAAATGATATTATTTCCCATAAAACCTGTCTCTGTGATCCTTGGAGACTCCACCCACGTATCATCTTCACTTTATTTTCCATACCCCCCCCCCCACAAACCACAACACCATTTCATTTCTTGATCATGAAGGGCCCCCCTGACCTCCTGCCCAGGGTCCCTCCCTCTGAGCCTGGGCCTGGTCAAGACCTTTGCGACCTTGGTAGTTGGGCCACTGGTGTCAGTAGTTTTTTATTTTACTTTTTTATTATTTTTTTACAATCTTATTTTCTATTACTGTTACCATTTTTTAGGAGCCTCGTTGGGGGAGATATCAGGGGTCTAAATAGACCTCTGATGTTCCACCTTTGAGACAGAGAACGGAGATTGAGGACACAGCCTCAGCTGCACAGAATGAATGAATAGGAATAACTCTGTGCAGAGGCTTCCTATTCATTCATAAACTGAAGCATAGTAAACACAGTTTACTATGCTTCCAGCGAAACGTCACTAATCCAATCAACATTGATTATTTTTAATCCTCATGCTGCTAGTATTAGTAAATAGATAGAAAAGTATATCATATTTACTTGTTGTTGTTTTTTTTTTTTTTACATTTCTTCAGTTACTTCTTGGTTTCTTGCCTAAGCAAAGGATGTCACACATCCCAGGAGTCTTCGAGGGGGGGGGGGTTTCTCAGCTAAGCACACTCTCCTGCATGCATGCTTGAGCTAAGAGCAGATGGATTCCAGGAAGTAAATGCTACATTAATCATTTGCCCTTACTCAAAATGGCCACGGTCAGAAATGCAAGGGAGGTGTTTTCAGTTATGAATGGACAGAGTCAGTGATCGGTACCGATCGTTGACTCTGTCGATTTATAAAAGGATGGGGCAGGGCCGGTAAATTACATATTTTCTGGCCCCTGCCCCGCTCTCCATCCTGACACATCCCCTGCAGCACCCACCAGGAAAGGGGAGAAGCCAGCAGAGCTGTGGAGGGGACAAGGGAGGACCAGGGGAGCACACAGGGGCCTGAGGGCAGCAGAAAGAAGAGGAAGCTGGATAGGAGGGGTGCCGATATAGGGGAACGGATTTCCTCCATTTCCCTCCTGCAGCCACTGAATGCCTGGGGGAGGTATAGCAGGAGAAACAGGCTTTCAGCGGCTGCAGGAGGAAAATGGAGGAGATCGGTTTCTCTATATATACGACCCCCACTCCTATCCAGGTGTACAGGGAAGCTGCACGGGCCCACTGGAGCATGGAACTGGGTCGTAATTGTGACCCCCTGCAACCCCTGTAGTTACTCCCCACACATAGTTCGATACCATCAACTAGTCGCTTCCTGTTGTCTGCTTGTTTCCATCATCTGCCATCATCAACCGACTTCTCTCCATCTGCTATGTCATGAACTAGGTGATATTAAAACCCAACTCCAGAGCAAATTTTGTACTTTGTTTTGGATAGAGTAGGCGCAGTCATGGCGAACCTTGGCACCCCAGATGTTTTGGAACTACATTTCCCATGATGCTCATGCACTCTGCAGTGTAGTTGAGCATCATGGGAAATGTAGTTCCAAAACATCTGTGGTACCAAGGTTCGCCATCACTGGAGTGGGGTGTCAGGTGAAATTGTATTGCCATCTCTGTCCCAGATGGAGAGATTCCCTTCTCCAGATGCAGACAAAAAAAAACATTTTTTGTAGAGTGGGGAAGGGTTACAATGTGTCATTAGCTTGAATTAATATGAGCAGACATCTGTGAAGGTCCTCATTTATCCAGGTCATGGTAGATCTAATAGTAGTTAGTCACATTTAACTGGACTTGTTCTTTAATGATAAAGACATTTTGTAGCTTACTACAAGTCACTTCTTCAGTTCTAATGGGTGTCAGGAAAATACTCCAGTATTTATATCCACAACCTGTGGTATTGGGGAGATTATACTCATGTGGTATGTGCTTTTCCAATGAGTTGCGCCTGTCCAAACTGTATTTTAGGGCATGGCAACCCACTTTTATAAAATAAATGGAAAGTTTACATAGACATCAGTTGCTCATGCAGGTGTTCTTCCACATCAGTATGAATGGTGAAACAGAAATACCGAGACACCTGGCTCCCTTGTTGACAGCACCACTAATTTTCTGTTCCTCTGACTGTGTTCTCCAGTTCTACTGGTTCACCTGGCTCTCTTAGCCTTTAGTTGCAGTGCCCTGCAGCACGGCCCACTCCTGGCCTCTGGATAGGGGTTCTCCTGACACCCCAATAGGAGCCCATCTGACTCCTGGAATGAGACCTCCTGTTTACTTATGCTGGCTAGGGCACCTCTGACCTCTGGGTGATACCTGTTGTCTGTTGAAACTGTGCTGGGGCTCCTCTGACCCCTAGGTGAGACCTGCTGTCTCTTTGCTGGGGCTCCTCTGACCCCTAGGTGAGACCTGCTGTCTCCTGACTTTTGACTGGGGCTCCTCAGACCTCTAGGTGAGACCTGCTGTCTCTTTGCTGGGGCTCCTCTGACCCCTAGGTGAGACCTGCTGTCCCCTGGCTGTGGCTCCTCTGAACCCTATGTGAGACCTGTTGTCTCCTGGCTGGGGCTCCTCTGACCCCAAGTGGGACCTGCTGTCCCCTGGCTGGGGCTCCTCTGAACCCTATGTGAGACCTGCTGTCTCCTGGCTGGGGCTCCTCTGACCCCAAGTGAGACCTGCCGTCTCCTGGCTGGGGCTCCTCTAAACCCCTAAGTGAGACCTGCTGTCTCCTGGCTGGGGCTCCTCTGACCCCAAGTGAGACCTGCTGTCCCCTGGATGGGGCTCCTCTGAACCCTATGTGAGACCTGCTGTCTCCTGGCTGGGACTCCTCTGACCCCAAGTGAGACCTGCCGTCTCCTGGCTGGGGCTCCTCTAAACCCCTAAGTGAGACCTGCCGTCTCCTGGCTGGGGCTCCTCTAAACGCCTAAGTGAGACCTGCTGTCTCCTGGCTGGGGCTCCACTGACCCCTGGGTGAAAATTTCTCTCCCCCAACCTAGGATCTGTCTCCAAACTGGAAGCTCTGAGCTGTCCTCGGGCTTGAGTATATAATGACCCAGCACACCTGTGTACTCACACAGACTGCAGGTACCTGGTAAAATCCAGACACAGGATTGAAGGTTCCGTCCCACCCAATATGCTTTGGAACCTTCCAGTTTTAGACCCTGATCCAGGACTACAGAATCAAGAGAAAACCAAAAACACAGCTTTCTGCGCTCAGAAACGATAGTCTGGAACTTCGCATTAACCCCTAATGCGAATCATGTGTCATATTCTCCTCCATTTTCACAGTGGCAGGGTCTCACTCTGTCAAAACAGGCACGCACTACAGCCTCCCTAATCCAATCACCACAGAATGGCATGGGAGGCATGAAAGTGGTGGCACCCCCCTGTTCTAGTGACATCATCCCATCCTTGGTGTCAGGAAGGCTTCATAGGTGTTAATCTTTCAATTCACGTGGCTGAAGGTGTGAATTGTTGTCAAAATGTCAAAGTAGAGATGTTAAAACAGCATTATACTGTATGTCGAGGATAGATGATGTTGAAGGCCCTGTTGCTGGCCTCTTTCACGCCTCTTGTGAGCCAGTTGTCCTCTTTGCCCAAAATGTGCACCTCACTGTCCCCAAAAAGCTGCCGAGTCGTGACCTGTAAAATTTGGTTTAAGAGGTTGCTTTGTTTCAACAGTGTAGAGGTCTTTGCATTCCTCTGTGCACTGCACTGCATATACCATCTTCTCTCCAGCCCATATCTCCTTTCCTATTTACCTTCTCTTCATCCCACAGCTCCTCTCACTCATGTTCTTCCTATTCCTTATCACCTCTTTTCTTGTGTACATTCTTTCCATCCCGCATCTCCCTCTCTTGTCTCACTAACCTTCTCTCCATCCCGCATCTCCCTCTCTTGTCTCACTAATGTATCAAGGTCCCGGACCTCCAAAGGCCCAATGGTGACCTCCAGAGTTAGGGCCAGATGACATCCTTCTGTCTAGAGTGGGTTACAAGGCATGGTGGGTGTACTGCAAGATGATGGTGGACGCCAGACACTTTTTGAATGCAAAGAGATTTATTGTCTCTTGAACAGAACTGTGTGAGAGAGGGTTAGGGCCAGGAAACCCTTAAGTAGATGCAATTATAATTGTCAGACTCCGAGACTTCTATAGGCAGACAGCTATACAGGTGACGGCCCCCAGCCGGACACCACTTCTGTATAGGTCGGACCGCTGTCTCCTATGGCAACAATCTTGTACCAGTTACTAACTGTAGTCCCATTCAACTATTGGAAACAGTTCTCCATTTACTCCACAGTCACTCACTGTGGGTCTTCACTCAATGAACTCCCAGTCTTTCACTAGACTTCGGATAGCCACTGGATCCCCTCAGCTCATCCACTTTTAGCACTCAGTAACTTCCCCAAGCGTCACCCCTGCTTCCCTGCTGGGTCCTTGGCTTGGCCTTCACAGATACTCTTCAAGCATCACCCCTGCTGACCCTCTAGGTCCCTGGCTTGGCACCCATTGATGCTCACCAAGCGTCACCTCTGCTGTCCCGCTGGGTCCCTGGCTTGGCACTCACTGAAGTTTTCCTCAGCTGGTGAGAAGACTGCTCTGGTACTGGCTTCAGCTTACTCACAGTGGTCTCCGGTAACAAGGTGAATGGTCCCTTAGTGGCGACAGCTTCCCCTCTACCTCCGACTACAACTGGTTCCCCATCCGGCTGAACCTTTACTTTCGGTTGGACTCCAATCCTGCAGTCCCAACCCTATGCTGCTTCTCCTGCTTCTGGATAGGCCCTCAGGCAGCCTAGCTGCCAGATGTCCCTAGGATAGGCCTCAGGATTCTGGCTTAGCAGCCCAGGGCAGCATAACACACGTCCACCCAGACAGCCGTCCAGGTGGCACAGAACCCCAATCACCTGACTCCACCCAAATAAATAGGCTCTCCCAGCAGGCCAAGGGATCAAGAAAATCCCTGTCCATTGACTGAGACACCCAATCCATCCATCCGTGTTGAGTTATTCACTTTACGGTCAACACAGAGGACACGGGGGCACTCTTTACGTCTAGAGGAAAAGAGATTTCATCTCCAAATACAGGAAGGTTTCTTCGCAGTAAGAGCTGTGAAAATGTGGAATAGACTCCCTCCAGAGGTGGTTCTGGTCAGCTCAGTAGATTGCTTTAAGAAAGGTCTGGATACTTTCCTAAATGTACATAATATAACTGGGTACTAACATTTATATAGTAAAGTTGATCCAGGGAAAATCCGATTGCCTCTTGGGGGATCAGGAAGGAATTTTTTCCCCTGCTGTATCAAATTGGAGCATGCTCTGCTGGGGTTTTTGCCTTCCTCTGGATCAACTGTGGGTAAAGAATTGGGTATATGGGTTGTACAATATTTTTTGTTTTATTTATTTATTTTTTTATGGTTGAACTGGATGGACTTGTGTCTTTTTTCTATGTAACTATGTCTGATCCTACAAAGCCCCTGCCGTATCTAATGTCACTAGCATAATGCCACCTAGTGACAGAAGAGAAATGTTGCAACAAGTGCAGCTTTAGCGAGGAGTCAATTGATCTCCTAACAATTGGCCAAGGCAACTATCGCCTGGCAAATATATTTAATAGCGACCCTGCCTAAACATCAGGGTGCTACATCAACCTTCTCTCCATCCTACATCTCCCTCTCTGGTCTCACTAACCTCTCCATCCCATATCTCCTCTTTGTCTCACCAACCTTCTCTCCATCCCACATCTCCTTTCTTGTTTTACTAACCTTCTGCCCCTCCCACATCTCCTCTTTCATTTCAATAACCTTCTCTCCGTCCCCCATCTCCTCCCTCATCTCACTAACCTTCTCTCCATCCTGCATATCTTCTTTAGTCTCACTAACCTTCTCTCCATCCTGCATCTCCTCTCTCATCTCACTTACCTTCGTTCCATCTCACATCTCCTTTCTCATCTCAATAACCTCTCCATCCCACATCTCCTCTTTCATCTCTCTAACCTTTTCTCCATACTGCATCTACTCTCTCTTCTCATTAACCTCTCCATTCCACATCTCCTGTCTTGTTTCGCTAACCTTTCGTCCATCTCACATCTCCTCTATCATCTTATTAACCTTCTCTCCATCCTGCATCTCCTCTCATCTCACCGACCTTCCCTCCTTCCCAGATATCTTCTTTTGTCTCATTAACCTTCTCTCCATCCTACATCTTCTCTCTCATCTCTATCCTACATTTCCTCTCTCATCACACTAACCCTCTCTCTGTGCCATATCTTCTCCTTCCTTCACTTCCCTTCTCTTCTCTCTATCTATTATTTAATTTCTTCCTCCTTCGCTCCATTCTTAATCTCCTCTCTCTTCTCCATGCCTTATTTCCTTTTTTCATGAGCATCTTCTTTTCGTCAATTTTTTCCATTCTTCTTGTATATATTCTCTGCTTTCAGCACCACCCCTCTCTTTTCAGTAGGCATCTCCCCAACCTTTCACCCTTTTTGCCATACCACCAATTCTCACTCTGATCAATCCATATCTCTTTTGTGTATGAGCTCGTCATCCCTTCTCCTTTCTCCTCTCCATAATGTTCTCCATATTCTGACTCACCTTCTCTCATCCAAATTTCTTTTCATTTACTTGGTCACCTCCACTCTAATGCCCTGTACACACGGTCGGACATTGATCGGACATTCCGACAACAAAATCCATGGATTTTTTCCGACGGATGTTGGCTCAAACTTGTCTTGCATACACACGGTCACACAAAGTTGTCGGAAAATCCGATCGTTCTGAACGCGGTGACGTAAAACATGTACGTCGGGACTATAAACGGGGCAGTAGCCAATAGCTTTCATCCCTTAATTTATTCTGAGCATGCGTGGCACCTTGTGCGTCGGATTTGTGTACACACGATTTGAATTTCTGACAACGGATTTTGTTGTCGGAAAATTTTATAGCCTGCTCTCAAACTTTGTGTGTCGGAAAATCCGATGGAAAATGTGTGATGGAGCCCACACACGGTCGGAATTTCCGACAACAAGGTCCTATCACACATTTTCCGTCGGAAAATCCGACCGTGCGTACGGGGCACAACATGTATATCTCTTCTTCATTTCATTTAACTCTCAGCTCATATGTAATTCACTTCCTAGATTTCACTTCCCAGTCACGGAAACTCATTCTGCCGCATTTAATCTTCCCTTTTTACTAACTCTTCCATCCAGTCTCTATGGACTGTTGCCAGTCCTCCACCATGACAAAGCATGGTGAGATCAGGAAACAAGATATCTAAACATACGTAAAAGCCATATAGAGCACATTCTCAAGTTTAGGGCAAGACCATCGATTATATCTTCAGCTGCACAAACTGTAAATGTTAGTCTGTTAATGTATTTGGTTTTTTTATAATCTGTCTTCGTAATTTATGATATTTACCAATCTAAGACTTGCTCTCTGAACCACAAATTAAACAAAACCTTCACTACAAGGGAACGGCTTTTGAGTTATTTCATGTATGGAACAACAGCAAGTTTCAGAGTCCAGATCTTTGGAGACTTTATGGCCTCTGTTAGATGCTACTATCCTGTATATTAAACCTTTGAAGAGCAGTTTAGTTGTAGTTTGGGGTTTGTTGATGGAATCTGGCCATTGTCAGAACCCATTGGGAGCAACAAAAACCTAACACATATAGAGGTTTTTTTACAAGATTACCACGTCTTCCCTTTTGCTACTGACTCATATACCTTGAAAAGGATTTTGGTTATTCAGAATTAACCAGTGGCCTACCAGAATTAAATCAGTAGCTATGTAATGCATATGGGTTAGTAATTGAAGCTGAAGTTATACTTTGCATCTCTCTTGTTCTTCTCTCCCCCCTCATCCACATGCTAATGATTTTTTTTACAAAAACCTTTCAGTTTTTTTACATACTCTAGATCATTCCTGGGTTTCTGTGTTTCTATAGGCAATGCAGGCAGATCATGTCTGGTGGGAGGGGTCAGCAGGGTGTCCATAGCTTCCTGAAGACATCAAGCACTCTTAAGAGCCCTCAATCCTGATGTAAGCAGCGGGCTGGCATTTTTATTTTCATTTGGAGGAGCTGTGCAAATATCACAATGCCTTGATGGGTGGGTGTCAGTCTGCAGGAGTGGGTATTCCAAGGCAGGCTGCCCTAGGTAACACCTACATTCTGAGCCCCCCCGTGAGTGAAAGAAAAGTAAACCAATGAATGAAAGGGGAGGGCCAGGAACAGTCACGCTGGAGAGGAAAGATCTAGATCAGTGGTCTCCACACTGTGGTCCGCGGGCCGAATGCAGACCTTTACTTGCCTTTATCTGGTCCTCAGGACACCATTCCTCACACCGACACCAGTAATGGAGCATTATCCCTCCCAATGACACCAATAATGGGGTACTATTTCTCCCAATGATGCCAACAATGGGGCACTATTCCTCCCATTGCTACCAAAGATGGGGCACTATTTCTCCCAACAACACCAACAATGGGGCACTATTCCTCCCATTGATACCAACGATGGGGCCCTATTCCTCCCAATGACACCATCAATGGGGCACTATTCCTCCCATCGATACCAACGATGGGGCACTATACCTCCCAATGACACCAACAATGGGGCACTATTCCTCCCATTGATACCAACAATGGGGCACTATTCCTCCCATTGATACCAACAATGGGCCACTATTCCTCCCAATGATGCCAACAATGGGCCACTATTCCTCCGAATGATGCCAACAATTGGGCACTATTCCTCCCAATGATGCCAACAATAGGGCACTATTTCTCCCATTGATACCAACGCTGGGGCACTATTCCTCCAATACCAATGACAGGGCACTATTCCCGCTCCTACTGAGCAGAGGTGTTATGTCTTTTTTTTTTAACCCCACTGACCACCTAGTCAGAGGCTTTGTTTACTCCCACTGATGCTGGGGCATTTTCTACTCCCGCAGTCCAGCCCCTAATGTCTAAAGGACAATAAAATGGCCCTATGGTGAGAAAGTTTAGAGACCCCTGAGCTAGGCTATTCTGGAAGTCTTCCAGCAAGGAAATGGGGCGGCTCTGCAGCTTCTAGTGCACATCGTTAAAAACTCACATTGTGCCATCAATTCAGAGAAAGCACTTTCAGTCCAGCAGAGGAGTCTGTACAACTGTGCAAGACTGAAGGGATGGCTGGAGGTCAGATATAAAGAAGGGCCGTTGTGTATATGTAGTGCTACCCCCCACGGGAGCCACTGGTTAGGATGGGTCCTCTGTTCTTTGCCTCAATCTCTTTAAGAACTTCAGCCCCTTTGACACACTAGGTTGAGTGTATAAAGCATGCAATATCACAGAAAATTGCTGAAATTAATACTTAGTACCTGGGAGTAGTACTATATCAAAGAAAGCAAGCACTGAACCAGTTAGTAAAGGCAAACCTAATACTGTCACATGATATGGTTGGTAGCAAAGTAAGTATAGATATGGAACAAAAATGGTTATAGCACAATTTAGGGGTGATTAGTAATAAGGACTAGGCGTAAGATGACACTTGGAGTCCAGATCAGCATAAACAGTAGCAAGGTCACCTAAAGTGCAGCAGTGATAACACTTGATTTACTGAACACAGGAACTATTCCGCCAATGTGCATTGATGGTGACTTGCTGGGCCTAGACCGACTGGATGTACACTGCCCATAGAAATTAAGAAAATGGAAGAAGGGAACTTGCCGAATGTTTTTTTTCAGTAGGGGTAGTCCTTTATGCTGTTCTCTGGCTGGCTATCGTTGGGGCCCTTTAAGAAACGTTGGTACACTTAACAACAGTTTTAGTAAACCAGCATGCAGTATAGGTGCAATAAAGATGCAGTAAAGATGTAGTAAAAGTGTGGTATAGGTGTGATAAAGGTGCAGTATACTTATTGTCCTGCCTTTGGTAACGCTGTCCCTGCTAGCATTGTGAACAATAGGCAGTGCCCTCTCACCAGTCCTTGTGGTGCGGCTGTGAACTCTCGCTGTAGAAAGGGATGGCCCCCTCTGTCTGTCCACAGAGAAAAAACCAAGCTGAACAGTCTCAAAAAAGCAGTTCCACTCCTTCTCCTTGCCCCAGTGTCTCTTGAGAAAAACAGCGCAAAGGGTCCTAAGCTCTATTATATGTCTGCCAATGGTCCTGGTCTGGAGGTCTTTTTGATCATTTTAACCACTCAATTTCGGGATGGTTGGACTACAGTAGGCCTGAAACATTCAGGAATTTTGAAGCACCCACAATTTTAATATTTGTGTTTAAATAAATGGATGAACAGGTAACCTGGCTCTTTCCTCTCCCTACCCACCTACCATCATTTTTCTCCTTCATTGCCTACAAAACGGTCTCCCTTCCTAGTTTCCTCCTGTTCCCGCTCGCTCTAGCCCCCTCAATCTCTCTCACATTCACTAATTATAAGTTTGTTACTATAATTGTTGGATTTCAAACTATAAACAGAAGGAACAGTTTAATTAAATAAATGATCCCGCTCATTATAATCGGGGGAAGCGGACTGGAGAGGAGGAGGAGGATTGGGCAGCTAGGTAGCGAGGTGCTGAAAGAGACTCATATTTATTGCCTTCTTAAAATAGACGTTGCCTGCTTAATTTCCTGTTTCTGTTTTCACCCTTCGCTTTTCTTTGTCTTGTCTCCCTCTCAGGATTTCAATGTCTGTCTCGTGGAGGCCCTGCCGTAGCTCAGCACCCTATGTACGGGTCCGCGATGGAACGTAATAGAATGGTGTCTTCTGCACAACCTCTGTCTGTCGGTCTCGTAGCCGCCTTTTCTCCGATGTTCCTCACACCTTCTTCTTTTGTCTTGGCCTAAGTCTTCTCCTGCCTCCTATGACTTGGTACCAACACCACTCTCCAAAAATGTACCCCCTATGTTTAACTTTGCCTCAAAAATACATCACGCTCTCGTTGTAGAGGATTATTGTCCATTTGTTACCCAAATTTTTTTCATTTTTCTTCCAAATTTTATTGCGTTTTTATAATACTCCAACCACCTCCCCCCCCCACCCCCGTAATTTCAAAATGAATGTTTTTGCATAAAATATTTTTTGTTCCACCTTTTGACACCAACACTTTTTTTTTTAAACCTTTTTGGGAAGTTTCAACTCCTCCTTTCGGCCCCAGGAAGTCTCAAGAGGTTCCAGGAGACCAATTTTTTTTTCCTCTCATGGCGCCGGATCTTCGAGCCCCCTTCATGCTCTGGCTTCTGGCCGCTTGCCCTGTGTCGGGGCAAAAGGGAGATGAGAAATATCCTGTGGTCAACACAAACTATGGGAAATTGCGTGGCGTGAAGAAAGACTTGAACAATGAGATCCTGGGCCCTGTTGTGCAGTACCTGGGGGTGCCTTTCGCCACCCCGCCCATTGGAGAGCGCAGGTTTCAGCCGCCTGAGGCACCGGCATCTTGGACGGAAGTACGGAACGCCACTACTTTTGCTCCTGTTTGCCCACAAAACTTGCACGGAATGTTACCTGGAATTATGCTGCCTTTATGGTTCACCGAGAATATGGATGTGGTGGCCGGATACGTACAAAACCAGAGCGAGGATTGCCTGTACCTCAACATCTACGTCCCCTTGGAAGATGGTGAGACTGCGTGTTTTTGTGATGTGCGCACTGCTTGTGAACCTGTTGCAATGGGTTGTAGAAGGACTGAGTATCTACACACAGATAATAAGCTCTCATACATATTCCACCGATAGGTACCATACTACAACTACCATTGCATTGGCACCTATAAGGGTGACTCCATACAGTCAGATAATGATCATATTGCACAGTGTTATAATAATCACATATATAATTATAATACTAAACAAAGACTGGTAATGATCATGAAACACTTAATAATAATACTGACTGCTTAGTGATATCGAGTATTAATAGGCACACTGTACCGAGTGCCAGCACTGCAGTTACATTACCAGCCAGATAAACTTACTGGTAGACATTGCACTATAATAGGCCCTGTAAAGTATAGCGCTATAATCAGTAAGCAGTGATGAGATCCGTTCCGGTTGGATGGATTTGACATTATAATGCCAGACATAATAATGATTCAGAGCTGGGAATATCGCTGATCGAGCTGACAGGCGATGACTTTCTCCGCCATATAGTTAATAAGGACATCAGTTGACACTTTGAAGGCACGGATTGTGCATAGAAACCCTCGAGTGCACGATACCTCAACCCGTGACTCCAGACCGTTGCACCCTGTAGGGTGGCGATGACGTTACGGCCTTGGTGTCCATCTCTCCTCCAGCATTGAGTATCATATACACTATGTGTGACACTTGTGGGTCTGACCACTGTGGACCGAAGAGTCATTTAGTGTTCCACCCACCATTACCTCCATGTTCACCATCCTCATCATATCCCCCTTTTCTGGCCTTCACATCATAGTAAGTTGGATCAAAGCCCAATGTGCCCAGTTTTGAACATTGTTCGGTTACCATTGACCCAAAAGAAAACCAAATACGGCTACCAATAGCTGTAGATACCCTATTGGTGACCCCTGGATCAATGAACCCACCCAAAGCTGGATCATCAAAAAGGCAAATGAATGTCCAGAGGGCCCATCTACAACAGGGAGGATAGTGCAATTGGTCAAAGTTGTGTGCCTGCCAAGTAGAATGTACTGTAGGTAGTTGTCCTGATGGGGCCAATACAGTAACAATGCTGTCCAAGTAAAATCCTTATCAATGTCAGTCAAAATGATAGGGGGGGGGCAAAGCTGCTACCTTGCCTAGGGTTCCATTCTGCCATATGACTACACTGATAAACTTTTCTACTACACAGAGGTACCAATTGCAACTGCCAGCCTGTAGCCAAGTTGATGCCAGGGTGGGAGTGAGGTATAAGTTGGGAAAAATTAACAGAATCCAGAGGAAAGTACGCAGGCACAACTCATATAACAGCAGCAATCACAAGTTGAGTACAGAAGCCCTACAAGGAACCTTATTGATTAAGTATTGCCCTAATACAATTGGAAGATTCTCTCTTGAGCAAAATCCCAGTACAATGAGCAAATTTTATCTTCAGTGCTATCCCAGTACACTGAGTATATTCTTGCTTAGGCACTATCCCAGTACACTGAGTAGATTTTAGCTTCGGTACTGTCCCAGTACAATGAGTAGATTTTCCCCATAGGCACTGTCCCAGTACATTGAGTACATTTTCTCTTAGGCTCTGTCCCAGTACAATGAGTAGATTTTTCCCTTAGGCGCTGTGCCAGTACACTGAGTAGATTTTCTCTTCGGTGCTGTCCCAGTACAATGAGTCAATTTTTCCCTTAGGCGCTGTCCCAGTACAATGAGTAGATTTTCCCCTTAGGCGCTGTCCCAGTACAATGAGTCAATTTTTCCCTTAGGCGCTGTCCCAGTACACTGAGTAGATTTTCCCTTAGATGCTGTCCCAGTACAATGAGTAGATTTTCCCTTTAGGCACTGTCCCAGTACATTGAGTAAATTTTCTCTTAGGCACTGTCTCAGTACACTGAATAGATTGACCTTTAGGCGCTATCCCAGTACAATAAATAGATTCTCTCCTAGGCACTGTCCCAATGAGTAGATTTCCCCTTAGGCCTTGTCCCAGTACACTGAGTGGATTTTGTCTTAGGCCTTGTCCCAGTACACTGAGTAGATTTTCTCTTCGGTGCTGTCCCAGTACAATGAGTTAATTTTTCCCTTAGGCACTGTCCTAGTACACTGAGTAAAATTTCTCTTCGGTGCTGTCCCAGTACAATGAGTAGATTTTCCCTTAGGCCTTGTCCCAGTACACTGAGTGGATTTTGTCTTAGGCCTTGTCCCAGTACACTGAGTAGATTTTCTCTTCGGTGCTGTCCCAGTACAATGAGTTAATTTTTCCCTTAGGCACTGTCCTAGTACACTGAGTAAAATTTCTCTTCGGTGCTGTCCCAGTACAATGAGTAGATTTCCCCTTAGGATTTGTCCCAGTACACTGAGTGGATTTTGTCTTAGGCGCTGTCCTAGTACACTGAGTCGATTTTCCCTGAGGCGCTGTCCCAGTACACTGAGTAGAATTTCTCTTAGGCGCTGCCCCAGTCCACAGAGTAGATTTTCTCCTAGACCTTAATCCAGTAGAACGTCTCCTAGGCGTTGTCCCACGGCACTCAGTATACACTTTCTCTAAGTAAATTGTCTAGAAACCGCAGACCAGGCCAATAGATTATTAGACCAGGAGAAAACCCTTTGTGCTAATTTATGCTTTGGCCACCACCACCTCATCTGGCAGAGAGCTCCACTCTTCTATCCTTACAGTCAGTAATTCCTAACTCTCTGTGAAGTGGCTCCACATTCCCTTCTGCTACTCTAATCTTTTTGCCGTCAGGTTATACAGAGTATTATTAAGGTTTGCATTATTTATACCGTAGTTCCCCAATTATAAATACATTCATTTTATCCAAATGTGTTTAGGAAAATGCTACTGCTGCCTAGGCAAGTCCTTGGGGAACCAGACAATGATCCCTCTGAGCTTTTTGGTTTCTTTGACAGTTGCGTTGTCTGCTATGGCTATAGTTCTAGGTTAGAGTGAAGATCCCATTGTGTACTAGTAGTGATCAGTGCCAGAACAAGGCCATCTAAAATCCAGGGCGAACATGCCAAACAGCAAAAATCCCCCCCCCCCCCCTCCGCCCAACAAAAAAATTGGGCTAATCTGCATGCTTGCCACCTAAGCATACATTCCTCATCTTCCCAGTACAAATCCACCCTCTACAGAAATCCCCTCTCCCAGCACAAATTTTTGCCCCCCATCCCCCAAATACCTTCAGCACAAGCGCCCCCCCCCCCAAAAAAAATGAGCCCTTCTAGCACAAATCCTCTTCCCCTCAAATTTCCCCTCCGAGTACACATCCTCTCCCCCCACTCCAAATCCCCCCGCCCCAGCACAAATCCCCCCCCCCCCCCCAAATTTGTCTTACTAGCACAAATCCCCGCCCAAAAAAATGTTTTCCCTCCTATCACAATTTCCCTCCCCTTCTATCATATCCCCTCTTCTACAACAACCCCGACCACCAAATTCCCCCTCCTAGCACAAATCCTCTTCCCCCATCCTCCCTCCCAACACAAATCCTCCTTAATCACCACTCCTAGAACCCCCCCCCAAATTTCCCCATCTAGGACAATTCTTACCTCCTGCCACCCCCCCCCCCCAATACCCCCTGCCCACCCCTTATCCCAGCCTTGGTGTTGAATAAAACCTACATTTTATAAAATGGTTGTTGAGGTTTAAGCTGGGGATACACATACCGAAATTTGGTCCGTTCAGCAGGACTGAACGTCCTCCCTACAGTATGTTCAGTTTCTGAACACCTTGATATTTTACCCAACAGCCTCATAGCGACTGTTTTTTTGAATTTCCCAAAACCCTTGTCCTTGATGATATCCAAGGATTTGCTGCTTTAGGGTTATGGCCACCATCCCAAAAATCTTAGAATTCCTACAAGCATTATCTGATTGTCAGCCTATCTTTCCAGTTTTGGTCACCATGGTTTGTGGATTAGTTGTCTTACGGTAGGCCTAGTCACCATTGCAGCAAGATCCCTCTGCTTTGAGGGTCATTTTGCCTCACTCACCAGTCCTCCTCTATGGATGTAATTTTAGTGCTACTCCCAAAGGGGCCGCCGGTAATACTTGTTTTTTTTCCCTAAAAGTACAAAGGCTGCCCACCACACCCCCAGCACCAGTCCATTCACACCAGCTCCAATACTACAGTCTAGGCGATATCTTTTTATCATTTATTACTTTAAGAAACAGGAGAGGAGTTAGGGCATGGATACTCCAAATCGATTAGGGGCTAGAAGACAATCTTCTCCTTAAGTAATTGGGAAGAGCAGTCTAATGCCTCACAGCTGGGGACCATAAGGTAGGTTTATGAGCATTCTAAAGCCTCACAACTGGGCACCATGTGGCAAGTTTCTTTGGTATCTGGTTACCGTGCACCTATGCAAGACTACTCTTAGCCAATGCGATCTCCAGAACCTTGCACAGTCGCAGGGGTCAATTTAGCGACTTTACTCATAAGTCCCCAGGACAGCTGCCACCTTCCAGCTTCCTCCATATATGGTCCAGCGAGTGGAACAGTCCTTCTCCAGACCAGACCCCTTGTGGTGAGGTCCTGCTACGAAATTTACCTACCATCCCACACTAGGAAGGTACTACAGTGAATGAATTGTTGCATTTGCAAGAAAGACAGTTGGGCGATTTGCCTTGGTTCAATGGGAAAGTGGAAAATTGACCAAGCTGAGTTCATGAATGTCTAATGCATGCTGTATTTTCATTACCATACAATAATTATTTTTTTTAATCAAATATGAAGTCTTTAATTCAAAGCATTACTAAACAGATCAGATGAATTTACTGGATACTTGTTACTTTAAATAATTGATAAAAACGATGTGGGCTGTAAAAGTCAATGCATAAAGATCATCACACGAGTTAACAGTCTTTAAAACTCTTCTCTGGGCATCAAACATCCCCCGTCTTTTAAACGAATTGCTGAGTTTGTTCTTAAAATTGAAAGCTAAAAGCCCAAAATGTTTACTGAAATCCATGTCCATGTGAGGTGCCGATTCTTCTATCTTATTCCCTGCAGAGGAGGAGGGTTCTTCTTTGGGTGTCCATGTGTCTTCTTGGCTGATGTGGACATTTCCTAGTATCTGTCCAGAAGACATAGATGTTCTGATGTTCTTTTTGTTGTGAAACCTCTAGGTGTTTCGGTTTAACCACTTGACCTCTGGAAGGTTTTACCCCCTTCATGACTAGGGAATTTATTGCTATTCAACACTGCGCTACTTTTTGCTATTCAGCACTGCGCTACTTCTTTGAAACTAGTTACTGAGTTAGTTCCTAAAATTGTAAGCTAAAAGCCCAAAATGTATACCGAAATCGATGTCCATGTGAGGTGCCGATTTTTCTATCTTCTTCACTGCAGAGGAGGAGGGTTCTTTTTTGGGTGTCCATGTGTCTTCTTGGGCGATGTGGACATTTCCTAGTATCTGTCCAGCAGACAGCATGGATGATCTGATGTTCTTTTTGTTGTGAAACCCCTAGGCCAGTGATGGCGAACCTTGACACCCCAGATGTTTTGGAAAAACATTTCCCGTGATGTTCAACTACACTGCAGAGTGCATGAGCATCGTGGGAAATGTAGTTCCAAAACATCTGGGCTGCCAAGATTCACCATCACTGATGTAGGTGTTGGGTTTAACCACTTGACCTCTGGAAGGTTTTACCCCATTCATGACCAGAGCATTTTTTGCTATTCAGCCCTGCGCTACTTCTTTCAAACTAATTGCTGAGTTAGTTCCTAAAACTGTAAGCTAAAAGCCCAAAATGTATACCGAAATCGATGTCCATGTGAGGTGCCGATTCCTCTATCTTCTTCACTGCAGAGGAGTAGGGTTCTTTTTTGGGTGTCCATGTGTCTTCTTGGGCGATGTGGACATTTCCTAGTAACTGTCCAGAAAACAGCATGGATGATCTGATGTTCTTTTTGTTGTGAAAACCCTAGGCCAGTGATGGCGAACCTTCTTTCAAACTAATTGCTGAGTTAGTTCCTAAAACTGTAAGCTAAAAGCCCAAAATGTTTACCAAAATCCATGTCCATGTGAGGTGCCAATTCTTCTATCTTCTTCACTGCAGAGGAGGAGGGTTCTTCTTTGGGTGTCCATGTGTCTTCTTGGGTGATGTGGACATTTGAATTTTGGGAAATGGTTATATTCTTTCTATTTTTTTTTAAATTCTATTATTTTCTATTCTATTATAGTCGATTCTATTCTATTCTTTTTTTTTTCTATTCTATTCTTTTCTTATGTATTTGAATTCAAATTTATTCTATTTGAAATTCGAATTTCAGAATATGGTTATATTCTTTCTATGTTATTCTATTCTATTCTGTTTGTTGCTATTATATTCTAGTGTATTTTCTTCTTTTATTTTCTATACTATTTTGTTCTGTTAGGAAATTGGAAAATGATTCCAATTCGAAAACTATTTGAACTTGAAAATGATTCAAATTAGAAAAATTTTTGAATTTGAAAACTATCCGAATTCGAAAAGTATTCGAAAACGTTTTGAATTCAAATTTCGACCGATTGGTGTGGTGTGTCAGTCTGAACAGGAAAAGTCGTGTATCGACTTTTCCTCTACTCGCGCTGACGGACGCGAGTAGAGGAGAGTAGACATGTGCGGAACGAAAAAATTTGTTTTGTTTTGATACGTTATTTTAATAAATTTGTTTAGTTGAATTAGTTTAATTCGTTTTAATTTGTTTTCGAAATTAGTTTCGTTTATTCGTTTTCAAATAGATTAAAATTTTTCGAATTCGAATCGATTCGAAAGGTTTTCAAATCAATTTCGAATTCGAAAGTTTTCAAATTCGAATCGTTTTAGAATTTCCAAAAGGAAATAAAATAGAATAGAAAATAAAGGAATAGAATAGAAAAAAATAATATTTTTTTTTCTCTTCTACTTCTTTATTTACTATTCTATTTTATTCTTTTTGGAAATTGGAAAAGTTTTCGAATTCGAATATGAAAACGATTCGTATTTGAAACGTTTTCAAATTCGAATTTGAAAACTATTCGAATTCAAAAAATATTCGAAAACGATTTGAATTCGAATTTCGCCCGTATATTTTTTTCGTTATTTCGGATTCATTTAAATTCGGTACTATTCTAATTTGTCCGAAAGGAAAAAACGAAAATTCGTCCGAATTTTGATTTGAAACGAAACGAACCGCACATGTCTAGAGGATAGCCGATTGGCTGCTCTCCTAACAGGGGGGGTCTGCACTGATTGATTATCAGTGCAGCCCCCCCAGGATGCCCACCCAGGACCACCAGGGATGCCCACTAGAGGCCACCAGGGATGGAAATCATTGCCCATTAGGGATGGCACTCTGTGCCCATCAGTGATGCCTGCCAGCACTTCGGATCATTTCGGTCTATCAGTGCCAACTATCAGTGCCACCCATCAGTGCCCACCAGTGCCCCCTATCAGTGCCACATATGTGTGCCCATCAGTGCCACCTATCAGTGCCCATTAGTGCTGTATATTAGTGCCAGCTATCAGTGCCCATCAGTGAAGCTTATAAGTGCCTATCAGTGCCGCCTATGAGTGCCCATCAGTGTCATTCGAAATGTGAGAGCGATGAAAGCTGAACATTGGCCTGGGCAGGAAGGGGGGTATAAGTGCCCAGAATTGAAGGGGTTAAACTTCAAGTATATGTAAGTGTAGCACTCACCCCCAGGGGGAGCCGCTGAGTACATGCTCAGGTTTCCTTTGGTTAGTAGAGAGGCTGCCAGCCACAGGCTCGGCTCCACGCCCACCGACCCACGCAGGCTCAGTCTAGGAGATGTTTCTTTAGAGATAAAAGGGTTCATGGATCAGAATACTCCAAAGAATAGCAGAAATAACGGAAGGACAGCTTCTCACTAATCTTCTCTAAGCAGCTTTTCCTGGAAGGAAGCGGGGGTGAAGGGTATATCTAGGACTCTAGAAGAACAGTCCCAGTTCATATTCTGTAGCTTCTTATGGCACTTGGTTCCCTTCTAGCACTTGCACAGCCCGGAGTCTACAGCAAGGTCTCACTCACAGTGTCCTCCTAGGAGCAGGTTCGGGGGCAGGAGGGGCGGCTGCCCTGGGCCCTGTAGTATCATGTGAGATGGGGGGGGGGGCCACGAGGCGTTTGGGAGGGAGGGGTTCTGTGTTGGGTGGGGGAATTTTGAGGGCAGCAGGGGGGAAGAATTGTCCTAGGAGAGGAAATTTGGGGAGGGGGGGTGTTAGGAAAGGTGTTTTCAGGGGAATTTGTTTTGGGAGGGAGATGGGGGATGAGGATCTGTGCTAGGAGGGGGGTTTTGGGGTGTTTGTGCTAGAAGAGGTGATTTTGTAGAGGGGGGAGGGGATTAGTGCTCGGATGGGAAATTTGGGGGGGGGATTTGTGTTAAGCGGGATGGTTTGTGCTGGGAGGGGGGATTTGGAGTGGGGGGGGGGGAATATGTAGTAGAGGATTTGTGCTAGGAGGAGTGATTTTTTTTCATGGGGGGTGTATCTGCCGGGGTGATTTGGGGAGAGAGGATTTGAGCTGGGAGGGGGGATGGGGGGCAAAGATTTGTGCGAGGAGGGGGGATTTGTCGTGTTTGTGCTAGAAGGCTAGAAAGCTAGAGGTGATATGGTAGAGGGGGGAGGGGATTTGTGCTAGGACGGGAAATTTGGGGGAGGGGGATTTGTGCTCGGAGGGGGAATTTGGAGTGGGGGGGGATGTGTACTCAGAAGGGGAGAAATTTGAGTAGAGGATTTGTGCTAGGAGGACTTATTTTTTTTCCGGGGGGGGGGTGTCTGCTGGAGGGATTTGGGGAGAGAGAGAGAGGATTTGAGCTGGGAGGGGAGATGGGGTGGGCAAAGATTTGTGCTAGGAGGGGGGGTTTGGGGTGTTTGTGCTAGAAGAGGTGATTTTTTAGAGGGGGGATTAGAGCTCAGATGGGAAATTTGTGGGAGGGGGGAGGTTTGTGTTAGGTGGGGTGATTGTTGCTGGGAGTGGGGATTTGGAGTGGAGGGGGGGAAATGTGTACACGGGGGGGAAATTTGAGGAGTAGAGGATTCGTGCTAGAAGGAGTCATTTTTTTTGTTCGGGATGGGGGTGCCTGCTGGGGGGGATTTGGGGAGAGAGAGGATTTTAGCTGGGAGGGGGATGGGGGGGCAAAGATTTGTGCTAGGATGGGAAATTTGGGGGGGATTTGTGCTGGGAGGGGTGATTTTGTGCTGGAAAGGGGGATTTGGAGTGTGGAGGGGGGGAGGATGTGGAGAATGTGTACTCGGGAGGGGAGAAGTTTGAGGAGATGAGGACTTGTGCTAGGAGGAGTGATTTTCTTTCTTGGGGGGTGACTGCTGGGGGGATTTGGGGAGAGAGGATTTGAGCTGGGAGGGGAGATGGTGGGGCAAAGATTTGTGCTAGGAGGGGGGATTTGGGGTGTTTATGCTAGAAAAGGTAAATTTGTAGGAAGGGGGAGGGAGTTAGTGCTCAGATGGGAAATTTGGGGGGAGGGGGGAGATTTGTGTTAAGTGGGGTGATTTTTGCTGGGAGTGGGGATTTGGAGTGGAGGGGGGATGTGTACTCGGGGGGGGGGGATTTGAGAAGTAGACGATTTGTGCTAGGAGGAGTATTTTTTTGGGGGGGGTGTCTGCTGGGAGAAAATGGGGAGAGAGGAATTTAGCTGGGAGAGGGATGGGGGGCAAAGATTTGAGCTAGGATGGGAAATTTGGGAGGGGGAGGGAGAAATTTGTGCTGGGAGGGGTGATTTGTGCTGGAAGGGGGGATTTATGCTGGAAGGGGGCATTTGGAATATGGGGGAAGGATGTGGAGAATGTGTACTTGGGAGGGGAGAAGTTTAAGGAGATGAGGACTTGTGCTAGGAGGAGTGATTTTTTTTTTCATGGGGGGGTGTATCTGCCGGGGTGATTTGGGGAGAGAGGATTTGAGCTGGGAGGGGAGATGGGGGGGCAAAAATTTGTGCTAGGAGGGGGGATTTGGGGTATTTGTGCCAGAAGAGGTAATTGTGTAGAGGGGGGAGGGAGTTAGTGCTCAGATGGGAAATTTGGGGGGAGATTTGTGTTAAGTGGGGTGATTTTTGCTGGGAGGGGGGATTTGGAGTGGAGTCTGGGATGTGTACTCGAGGGGGGGGGTTTGAGGAGTAGAGGATTTGGTGCTAGGAGGAGTAATTTTTTTTTTTTGGGGGTGGTGTCTGCTGGGAGAAAATGGGGAGAGAGGATTTTAGTTGGGAGAGGGATGGGGGGCAAAGATTTGTGCTAGGATGGGAAATTTGGGAGGGGGGAGGGAGAGATGTGTGCTGGGAGGAGTGATTTGTGCTGGAAGGGGGGATTTGTGCTGGAAGGGGGGATTTGGAGAATATGCAGAGTGTGTACTCGGGAGGGGAGAAATTTGAGGAGAAGAGGATTTGAGCTGCTGACACATAATGCTCATACATTTTGGAGGGGGTGGTGCAGCTTGGCATGTTCGCCCTGGGCTCTAGATGGCCTTGTCCTGGCACTCCCAGGAGCAATCTGCCACCCAGCCTGCACAGGTAGTTGCTTCGGCGGCGAGGGTGACAAAAGATTCTTCTCCAGACCAGGACTTCATGACAGTGCCCTCCAACAAACATAATCCTTTAGCACGCGCTGAAGCCCAGATTGCAATTTCTTGTCTCACTAGCTATGTCCTAGGGGCAGCAGCCCCCGGAGAACTGGAACCCTCCCTGGGGAGTAAAGAGCCCTCTGTCAAGGCTTCCTGCACATTTATCACTTGCCCAGCCACCTTCTGGACTCCTCCTTTCGGGGATTGGCTGGGGTATGATAAATATTCAACTGATCATTTGAATCTTCCTGCCCTATCCCCAGGAAACTTATTTCAGAGGCAGGTGGGAGTAATCAAACTCTTAGCTGAGGAAACCCTAAACAGACCAATACAATCAATCACTGCACCACTGATTACGGTGAAGCCAAAAACGAAATTTAGCCTAGCAGCCTAAGTAGAGAAGGGCATTAGATAAACCGAAGAACAAAAATGTCAAATGTTGCAGCTTACCAGTCCTTACATGTGGTGGCTGCATTCGTTTTCTTTTTTCAGGTCTTTCTCCCTTTTTATTTTCACTTGGTGATCCTGCCAGGAACAGCTCCTGTCCTAAGGTGACAACGTTGATTATGTCCTCTGTCTGTGGAGGAGCAGTGTGGTCACCCAGCATTGGTGGTCAGGGCCTGGGAGGAACAATAAATCCCTCCCCCTGCATTGGGGGGTCAGGGCCTGGTTGAAACAATAAACCCCCTCCCCAGCATTGGTGGTCAGGGCCTGGGTGGAACAATAAATCCCTAAGGATTCAGAGGGGAACCACCCCCCCATGACATTTAAAAAAAAAAAATGGTCTGGGGTCCCCCCCAAAATCTATACCAGACCCTTATCCAAGCATGCCGCCCGTATGGTAGGAAAGGGAGGGGACAAGTGAGCGCGCCCCCCCCTCCCCCTGAACCATACCAGGCCGCATGCCCTTAACATTGGGTGGGTGGGTGCTTTGTTGATGAGGACAAGGGCCTCTTACCGACAACCCTGGCTGGTGGTTGTCGGGGTCTGTGGGCGGAGGGTTTATTGGAATCTGAACGTCCCTATTAAGAAGGGGACACCCAGATCCTACCCATTCACCAAAGAAACGTGAAATGTTAACAAAATACAAAAGCCAATTTTTGACAAGTCCTTTATTAAAAAAATAGCTCCAAGCCGTTTTCTCGCGCTGCTGTCTCTTCCAGTGCTGTCTTCTCCCACCACCATCTCTCCTGGTGCTGTCTTCCCCTGCCGCCGTCTCTTCCGGTGCTGTCTTCTCCCGCCAATGTCCCTGGTGCTGTCTTCTCTCACTGCCATCTCTCCCGGTGCTGTCTTTGCCCGCCGCCGTCTCTCCCGGTGCTGTCTTCCCCCACCGCCGTCTCTCCTGGTGCCGTCTTCTCCTGCCAATGTCCCTGGTGCTGTCTTCTCCCACCGGCATCTCTCCCCGTGCTGTCTTCTCCCACCGCCATCTCTCCCTGTGCTGTCTTCTCCCGCCACCATCTCTGCCCGTGCTGTCTTCTCCCGCCTGCCGTCTCTCCCGGTGCCGTCATCTCCTGCCAATGTCCCTGGTGCTGTCTTCTCCCGCCGCCATCTCTCCCCGTGCTGTCTTCTCCCGCCGCCATCTCTCCCCATGCTGTCTTCTCCTGGCGCCGTCTCTCCCCGTGCTGTCTTCCCCCGCCACCGTCTCTCCCCGTGCTGTCTTCTCCCGCAGCCATCTCTCCCCGTGATGTCTTCTCCCGCCGCCATCTCTCCCCGTGCTGTCTTCCCCCGCCGCCGTCTCTCCCGGTGCCCTCTTCCCCCGCCGCCGTCTCTCCCGGTGCCATCTTCTCCCACCAATGTCCCTGGTGCTGTCTTCTCCCACCGCCATCTCTCCCCATGCTATCTTCTCCCGCCGCCATCTCTCCCGGTGCTGTCTTCTCCCACAGCCATCTCTCCCGGTGCTGTCTTCTCCCGCCGCCGTCTCTCCCGGGGCTGTCTTCTCCCGCCGCCGTCTCTCCCGGTGCTGTCCTGGCCAGGGTTGTTGGGAAGAGGCCCTTGTCCTCATCAACATAAGGGCAAGGTGCTTTGGGGTGGGGGGTGGTTGCTCATCCCCTCTCTTTCCTGATCTACCGGCCGGCATGCTCGAATAAGGGTCTGGTATGGATTTTGGAGGGGTCCCCTCCGAATCCATACTAGACCCGAAGGGCCTGGTATGGAAGTGAAATGTTAACAAAATAAAAAAGCCAATTTTTAACAAGTCCTTTATTAAAAAAATAGCTTCGAGCCGTTTTCTTGCGCCGATGTCTCTTCCAGTGCTGTCTTCTCCCGCCGCCATCTCTCCTGGTGCTGTCTTCCCCTGCTGCCGTCTCTTCCGGTGCTGTCTTCTCCCGCCAATGTCCCTGGTGCTGTCTTCTCCCACAGCCATCTCTCTCGGTGCTGTTTTCCCCCGCCGCTGTCTCTCCCGGTGCTGTCTTCCCCCACCGCCGTCTCTCCTGGTGCCGTCTTCTCCTGCCAATGTCCCTGGTGCTGTCTTCTCCCACCGCCATCTCTCCCCTTGCTGTCTTCTTCCACCGCCATCTCTCCCTGTGCTGTCTTCTCCCGCCGCCATCTCTCCCCGTGCTATCTTCTCCCGCCGCCATCTCTCCCCGTGCTGTCTTCTACTGCCGCCATCTCTCCCCGTGCTGTCTTCTCCTGCCGCCATCTCTCCCCTTGCTGTCTTCTTCCACCGCCATCTCTCCCTGTGCTGTCTTCTCCCGCCGCCATCTCTCCCCGTGCTATCTTCTCCCACCGCCATCTCTCCCCGTGCTGTCTTCTCCTGCCGCCATCTCTCCCCGTGCTGTCTTCTCCCGCCGCCATCTCTCCCCGTGCTGTCTTCTCCTGCCGCCATCTCTCCCCGTGCTGTCTTCTCCCGCCGCCATCTCTCCCCGTGCTATCTTCTCCCGCCGCCATCTCTCCCCGTGCTGTCTTCTCCTGCCGCCATCTCTCCCCGTGCTGTCTTCTCCTGCCGCCATCTCTCCCCGAGCGGTCTTCCCCCGCCGCCATCTCTCCCTGTGCTGTCTTCTCCCACCGCCGTCTCTCCCGGTGCTGTCTTCTCCCGCCGCTGTCTTCTCCCGCCGCCGTCTCTCCCGGTGCTGTCTTCTCCCACCGCCGTCTCTCCTGGCCAGGGTTGTTGGGAAGAGGCCCTTGTCCTCATCAACATAAGGGCAAGATGCTTTGGGGTGGGGGGTGTTTGCTCATCCCCTCCCTTTCCTGGCCTACCGGCCGGCATGCTCGTGTAAGGGTCTGGTATGGATTTTGGAGGGGTCCCCTCCGAATCCATACTAGACCCGAAGGGCCTGGTATGGAAGTAAAATGTTAACAAAATACAAAAGCCAATTTTTGACAAGTCCTTTATTAAAAAAATAGCTCTGAGCCATTTTCTCGCGCCACTGTCTCTTCCAGTGCTGTCTTCTCCCCCCGCCATCTCTCCTGGTGCTGTCTTCCCCTGCCGCCGTCTCTTCCGGTGCTGTCTTCTGCCGCCAATGTCCCTGGTGCTGTCTTCTCCCACCGCCATCTCTCTCGGTGCTGTTTTCCCCCGCCGCCATCTCTCACCGTGCTGTCTTCCCCCGCCGCCGTCTCTCCCGGTGCCATTTTCTCCTGCCAATGTCGCATGGGCTGGCTTCCCGACCCCCTGCTTAGCAACCAGCTATATACAGTGCGTTTCAAGAAAAAAAAAACGTTAAACGCAAAAAGCATGAATGCATGAAAACGCTGGTTTAAAAACGCCAAATGCACTGCAAAATGTGCCTGAAAAATGCCTAAAGTGCAGGCGCATAGATTTAGGGATCTATTTATAAAAACATTCGCTAAATAAGGAGGAAAATTTGTTACAGGTGTGCCGATCGCCCAGCAAATGTTTTTATAAACCCCTTAAAGTGTATGGAAAGCCAGGTAGGGCACAAGCGTACTTGGAAAGTTTTAATATTTCCTCCATGTTTGTCTAATTAATATCCTATGATCGTTGGCTCCATCTATGGCTGTGATGTGGTATTTTCCTGATTAAGGGACGTCAGGAAAAAATACAACATCATGGCCACTAGATGGAGCTGATGAGCATAGCAACTAAAGTTATTAGATAAAATTTGGAGGAAAATTTGTTACAGCTGAGCGAACGCTTGTGACATTCGGCCAGCGAATGTTTTTTATTTTTATAAATAGATCCCTTAAAGTGTATGTAAAGCCAGGTTGGGCACAAGCGTACTTTGAAAGTTTTAACCGAATTTTCCCCCATTTTTGTCTTATTAATAACCTATGATCGTTAGCTCCATCTAGTGGTCATAATGTGGTATTTTCCTGATTGAGGGAATTCAGTAAAAAAAATACCAAATCACAGCCACTAGATGGAGCTGACGAGCATAGAAAATAATTAGACCCCTTAGAGTGAACACATAGTCAGAGCACACGCGTACTTAGAAAGTTTTAATGAATATTCCTCTATATTTCTCTAAATAATATACTATGATCGTTGGCTCCATCTAGCGGCCGTAACGCGGAATTTCCCTGATTGAGGGACTTCAGGAAAAATACTGCATCACGGCCACTAGATGGAGCTGCCGAGCATAGCAAATAAAGCCATAGGACAAAATTTGGAGGGAAATTTGTTACAGCTGAGCGAAGGCTTGTGACATTCGGCCAGCGAACGTTTTTACAAATAGACCCCCTTAAAGTTTATGCAAAGCCAGGTTGGGCACAAGCGTACTTTGAAAGTTTTAATGAATATTCCTCTATATTTGTCTAATTAATATCCTATGATCGTTGGCTCCATCTAGTGGTCATAATATTTTCCTGATTGAGGGATTTCAGTAAAAACAAAAATACCAAATCACGGCCACTAGATGGAGCTGACGAGCATAGAAAATAATTAGACCCCTTAAAGTGTACACAAAGCCAGGCAGGGCACACGCTTCCTTGGAAAGTTGTAATGTGGACGTGCCAATGTCAGTGCATCATCATTGGACCCTCTGCTCCTTCATTTTCCAATCACAGTCAGCGATCAGAGAGGTGACTACGGAATCCAGACATTTTTTCAGGTAGTCACCAATCACATGGGTTATTATTATTTTTTTTGGGGGGGTGGTTGAACTGCGTCCAAGGACGTAGATATAAGAGTTAGGTAGGACATGTATAACCGAAAAAGAAAAAAAGAAACCCGACACGTTGAATACTTTTTTTGTTCGAACTTTAATTCTTCTTTTATAACAAGACCGCGTTTTCATTCATTAAACCTTTTATCTCGTTTCTCCACCGCTGGATGTTGTAAAAAAAAAAAAAAAAATCCAAAAAATAAAGAAAAGACGAATGGAGGAAGGAATGGCGGCTGAGCGGGAAGAGACGCGGCTTTTTTTTTTCATCTAGATGAACGGGACGGCGGCGCGTCGTATTCTACAGATTTCATACGGCCGGCTCCGACTCTTGTCACGTCTTTTAAGAAGAATAAAGGAGGAGGAGGAGGAGGATGGGAGAAGGACGGAGATCAGGACGGCGCCGAGAACGAACGCGTCTCATCCGCCCACGCAGGCACAGCCTGCTAAAAATGGATGTCGGGCCGTCTTCGCTGACGGGCTGCGGATACGCCACACTTTTTTGCTGGGGAACAATCGTTTTCTCTGTCGCCGGTTGTCCATCCCCCCTCTCGTTCAATCATTATTTTTATTTTATTTTTTTTATAAAATTGTGACATTAAAGTGTAGCTGCGGTCAACCTGCTGACATTCACATATTTACATATTCGAACGATTGCTAAAAGAGCTTTAAAACAAGCACTCACTGACCTCTGTAGCTGCAGGCGCTGTGGAGCAATTCATTTTTAATGCTTACAGTAAAAACAGTTTTACTTTTAGCATCTCAGCTTCACCTGCTTCTCCTCCCATCAGTGACTCCGGTGGCTCAGCTCAACCTGCTCCCCGTCTCAAAAGTGACTTGGCAGTTCAGCTCACCCTGCTTCCCCTCCCAGTAGTGACCTAACCGCTCTGCTCACCCTGCTCCCTCTCCCAGCAGTGATTTGGCAGCTCTGCTCACCCCATCCTCCTCTCCCAGTAGTGACTTGACATCTCAGCTCCCCATCACGGCAGTGACTTGGCCGCTCTTCTCACCCCTCCCCCTCTCCCAGTAGTGACTTGGTAGCTCAGCTCCCCCTCATGGCAGTGACTTGGCTGCTCTGCTCACCCCTCTCCCTCTCCCAGTAGTGACTTGGCAGTTTAGCCCACGATGCTTCCTCTCCCAGCACTGACTTGGTACCTCTGCTCACTCTGCTTCCTCTCCCAGCAAAGACTTAGTACATCTGCTCAGCCTGCTCTCTCTCCCATCAATGACTTGGCAGCTCTGCTCACCCCCCCCTGCCAGTAGTGACATGACACCTCTGCTCACCCTGCTTCCTCTCCCAGCACTGACTTGGCACCTCTGCTCACCCTGCTTCCCCTCCCAGCACTGACTTGGCACCTCTGCTCACCCTTTTTCCTCTCCCAGCACTGACTTGGCAGCTCTGTTCACCCTGCTTCTTCTCTCAGCACTGACTTGGTGCCTCTGCTCACCCTGCTTCCTCTCCCAGCACTGACATGGTACCTCTGCTCACCCTGCTTCCTCTCCCAGCAAAGACTTGGTACCTCTGCTCACCCTGCTTCCTCTCCCAGCACTGACTTGGTACCTCTGCTCACCCTGCTTCCTCTCCCAGCACTGACTTGGTACCTTTGTTCACCCTGCTTCTTCTCCCAGCACTGACTTGCCAGCTCTGTTCACCCTGCTTCTTCTCCCAGCACTGACTTGGCACCTCTGCTCTCCCTGCTTACTCTCCCATAACTGACTTGACACCTCTGCTCACCCTTCTTCCTCTCCTAACACTGACGTGGTACCTCTGCTCACCCTGCTTCCTCTCCCAGCACTGACTTGGTACCTTTGTTCACCCTGCTTCCTCTCCCAGCACTGACTTGCCAGCTCTGTTCACCCTGCTTCTTCTCCCAGCACTGACTTGGCACCTCTGCTCTCCCTGCTTACTCTCCCATAACTGACTTGACACCTCTGCTCACCCTTCTTCCTCTCCCAACACTGACGTGGTACCTCTGCTCACCCTGCTTCCTCTCCCACCACTGACTTGGCACCTCTGCTCACCCTTCTTCTTCCTCTCCCAGCACTGACTTGGCACCTCTGCTCACCCTTCTTCCTCTCCCAGCACTGACTTGGCACCTCTGCTCACCCTGCTTCCTCTCCCAACACTGACTTGGCACCTCTGCTCACCCTTCTTCCTCTCCCAGCAGTGACGTGGTACCTCTGCTCACCCTGCTTCCTCTCCCAGCACTGACTTGGCACCTCTGCTTAACCTGCTTCTTCTCCTAGCACTTTCTTGGTACCTCTGCTTACCCTGCTCCCTCTCCCAGCAGTGGCTTGACAGCTCTGCTCACCCTTCTCCCTCTCCTTGCAATGACTTGGTAGCGCAGATCACACTGCTCCCCCTCCCAGTAGTGACTTTCAGCATGCCAAGCCTTTAAAGGTGCACAGGAAGAGGGTGGTTCAGAGATCTGGCTTGTATTACTTTAAGGTAGCACTATAGGCAAAAAATTTTAACCAAAAAAAGCAAAAATTATAACCAAAAATGTTTCTGCCATCTGTGTCCCATTGGGGAGATTATCCTTCACTTCCTGTCCTATAGCTAAAACAGGAAGTGAGAGGAAATCCCTCCAAAGTGAGCAAATTACTGGCTGTTATCAGGGTTCCCATAACTAGTGTCCCCAGAGTGAGTCTGAATAATGTGCAGACATGCTGTATTTTATTTCAACGCACTGGACGGGATCACATGTCACCGCACAGCAGCATGGCACGAATGACTTGAATGAAGTGTCACTTTGTGCACTTTAAATAAAGTTGAGTTAAAAGAAAAAAAAAAGGAAGTGTGTGATGTGCTGCGCATTACCCCACCCCCCTACTGCCTTCTCACTGCAGCTGGAACAGAAAGCTGCCTCACACTAAACCGTATCACCGGGGGACTGTGTGAACTTAGTAAATCATTAGTAGAAAAAAAAGAGCCGACATGTTTTAGGGGACGCTCCCTCTTCATCAGGGCTCATATATTACGTGACCTCAGAATCAGCTGGACTGCAGAGTTCCACCAGCAACTTCAATAAAAAACTCCTCTGGACTCCATGAGCTTTACTGTGGTGCCCTTACTACTTTCTACAAATTTGAAATTCCCTCAGGACCTGCCTCTTTGTTGGTGGGGCCCTGTTGTATGTGAGACGCCTCACTGAAGCAAGTCAGCTTAATCAATAAATCGGTCATTCGTAACGTCAGATATTACAAATCGAAGATCTACAGCCTTTTGTGTATGTAGAGGTGACAGGAGTCACCCTAAGAACTGGAAGCGGGGGGCATCAGTCGGTCCTCTCTCGTTTGTGTCCCAATAAATGTCTCCCTCCAGATATAAAAAGAACTAAACTGGGGGAGACGTCGCATGTTTATAGCTTCATTTCTGAAAGTTTAAAGGTTCAACCCACCTAAAACTGATGGTAGAAATTAGAGCGTTAAGCCACCTGTCAATCCTTTAGCATCTCAGGCTTTATTGGTGAGATCCATGCACTGAGTTCCTGGGTCTGTACACCTGCTGTGCCCATTGTGAGGGGTTCCCATCATCCCTGTGCTGAGTTCCCAGGTCTGTACACCTGCTGTGCCCATTATGAGGGGTTCCCACCATCCCTGTGCTGAGTTCCCGGATCTGTACACCTGCTGTGCCCATTATGAGGGGTTCCCACCCTCCCTGTGCTGAGTTCCCAGATCTGTGCACCTGTTGTGCCCATTATGAGGGGTTCCCACCATCCCTGTGCTGAGTTCCCGGGTCTGTACACCTGCTGTGCCCATCATGAGGGGCTCCCACCATCCTTGTGCTGAGTTCCCGGGTCTGTACACCTGCTGTGCCCATTATGAGGGGCTCCCACCATCCCTGTGCTGAGTTCCCGGGTCTGTACATCTGCTGTGCCTATTATGAGGGGTTCTCACCATCCCTGTGCTGAGTTCCTGGGTCTGTACACCTGCTGTGCCCATCATGAGGGGCTCCCACCATCCCTGTGCTGAGTTCCCGGGTCTGTACATCTGCTGTGCCTATTATGAGGGGCTCCCACCATCCCTGTGCTGAGTTCCCGGGTCTGTACATCTGCTGTGCCTATTATGAGGGGTTCTCACCATCCCTGTGCTGAGTTCCTGGGTCTGTACACCTGCTGTGCCCATCATGAGGGGCTCCCACCATCCCTGTGCTGAGTTCTTGGGTCTGTACACCTGCTGTGCCCATTACGAGGGGTTCCCACCATCCCTGTGCTGAGTTCCTGGGTCTGTACACCTGCTGTGCCCATTATGAGGGGTTCCCACTATCCCTGTGCTGAGTTCCCAGGTCTGTACACCTGCTGTGCCCATTATGAGGGGTTCCCACTATCCCTGTGCTGAGTTCCCAGGTCTGTACACCTGCTGTGCCCATTATGAGGGGTTCTCACCATTCCTGTGCTGAGTTCCCAGGTCTGTACACCTGCTGTGCCCATTATGAGGGGTTCTCACCATTCCTGTGCTGAGTTCCCAGGTCTGTACACCTGCTGTGCCCATTATGAGGGGTTCTCACCATTCCTGTGCTGAGTTCCCGGGTCTGTACATCTGCTGTGCCTATTATGAGTGGTTCTTACCTTGCCTGCAAGGATTGCATTTTGGGGAGGGGGCTCTATAACACTGCCAGGGATGGCGGGGGGGGGGGGGGGGGCAGCAGTAACCTCTGTGTGTCATTTTATACTCCAGTCCACCCATAATCAGGGCTTAGGGGACTTGGCTAGAGTTTGAGGTGATTTAAGGATTGAAGTTGATTCACATTAAATACGATCAATCTGTAGTATCATTTATTGTATCCTGCACATAGCACGAGGATGAAAGCAAAGCCGGGGCCGGTTTGTGGGGCCCCTGTGGAGCCGCTGTGAATATTTCATAGCAATCTGTTCTGCAGAAAAATCCCACACCATTCTGTCAGTGACTAAAGAGCGCGGAGATGAGTCAAATACCTTAAATATCAACCGTGATCTCCTCCCCCACTAGGCACGGGATGATACTGTATATCGTAATATGTAATATATGTATACACGTATATATTCTATAAATATACAAATATATAATAATAAAAAAAATATATATATATATATACACTGCTGAAAAAAATGAAAGGAACACTTTTCAGAGTAGAGTAGAGTCCCGGGATATTGATCTGGTTGGGTAAGTAGCAGAGGGGGTTGTTAATCAGTTTCAGCTGCTTTGATGTTGATGAAAGTAACAACAGGTGCACTGGAAGGGCAACAATGAGACGACCTCCAAAACAGGAATGGTTTTACAGATAGAGGCCACTGACATTTTTTTTCCCTATTCATATTTTCCGACTGTTTTTCACTAGTCTTGCATTTGGCTAGGGTCAGTGCCACTACTGGTAGCATGAGGCCATACCTGGACCCTATAGAGGTTGTACAGGCAGTCCAACTTCTCCAGGATGGCACATCAATAAGTGCCATTGCCAGAAGGTTTGCTGTGTCTCAAGAGCATGGAGGAGATTCCAGGAGACAGGCAGTTACTCTAGGGGAGCTGGACAGGACCGTAGAAGGTCCTTAACCCATCAGCAGGACCGGTATCTGCTCCTTTGTGCAAAGAGGAACAGGATGAATGTATCTGACCAAACAATCAGAAAACAGACTTCATGAGGGTGGTCTGAGGGCCCGACGTCCTCTAGTTGGCCCTGTGCTCACTGTCTGGCACCGTGGAGCTCGATTGGCATTTTCCATCGAACACCAGACTTGGCAGATCCACCACACCCCGTGCTTTTCACAGATGGGAGTAGGTTCACCCTGAGCACATGTGACAAACATGAAAGGGTCTGAGAACATTATGTTGCCTGAAACATCTTTCAGCTTGACCGGTTTGGTGGTGGGTTAGTGATGATCTGGGGAGGCATATCCATGCAGCGACGTACAGACCTCCACAGGCTAGACCAGGCTTTCTCAACCTTTTAACCCTAGAGGGACCCCAAAAATAATTTTCAAGTCTCGAGGAACCCTTACTAAAACCAATTTATCAGAGGTCAATAGAACAATGCCCCTTATACTGGTGGTCAATAGGAAGAATGTTCCCCTTAAAATGGTGCTCAGAATGCCACCCTTAATGACAGCTAAAAATATATTTTGTGTCATGCTGCTGGCTTTGCTAAGTGATGTTGATCCTTGTATACTGTAAGCACCATCAAAAAGGTGGTTCATCAGCCACAGCTCAAGGAACCCCTAGCATCCTCTGGAGGAACCCCAGGGTTCCACAGAACACTGGTTGAGAATGGCTGGGCTAGACAATGGCACCCTGACTGACCTGAAATCCTTGGACCCATTGTCAGACCCTACTACGCTGGCGAAGTGGGTCCTGGGTTCCCTCTTGGTGCACAACAATGCCTGGCCTCATGTGGTGAGAGTATGTAGCCAGTTCCTGGAGGATGAAGGAATTGATACCATTGAATGGCCCCCATGCTCACCTGACGTAAATCCAATAGAACACCTCTGGGATATTGTGTTTCGTTCCATCCGACGCCGCCAGGTTGCACCTCAGTCTGTTCAGGAGCTCAGTGATGTCCTGGTCCAGATCTATGGAGGAAATCCCCCAGGACACCATCCATTGTCTCATTAGGAGCATGCCCCGACATTGTCAGGCATGCATACAAGCACGTGGGGGGGCATACAAACTACCGAGGACCATTTTAGGTTGCTGCAATGAAATTTCAGCAAAATGGACAAGCCTGCTGCATCATTTTTTCACTTTGATTTTTCGGGCCATCTTTGAATTCAGCCCCCTGTAGGGTGATAATTTTCATTTCCATCAAACAATGTGGCATCCTTTCTTTCCTAACACATCACCCAGTCCATACCCAGTATAGATGCCCAGCATGAGATTTTTCCCTTTTGAGATCTGGTAAGTGTTTTTGAAATGTCCCCTTCCCTTTTTTTGAGATATATATATATATATATATATATATATATATATATATATATATATATATATATATGCAGTATCTCACAAAAGTGAGTACACCCCTCACATTTTTGTAAATATTTTATTCTATCTTTTCATGTGACAACACTGAAGAAATGACACTAATTAATGTCTAAACTGCTGGCAAGAAAAGTGAGTTCACCCCTAAGTGAAAATGTCCAAATTGGGCCTTTGTTGCCAGCGGTTTAGACATTAATGGCTGTGTGTTGAGTTATTTTGAGGGGACAGCAAATTTACACTGTTATACAAGCTGTACACTCACTACTTTACATTGTAGCAAAGAGGCATCTCTTCAGTGTTGTCACATGAAAAGATATAATAAACAGATATAATACAGTAGCACCTTGGATTATGAGCATAATCCATTCCAGAAGCATGCTTGTAATCCAAAGCACTCGTATATCAAATCAGGTTTCCCCATAGGAATCAATGCAAACTCAGCAGTATTGTATGTGGCTAGAGGTGCGGGAGTGCCAGTGTATGCAGTACTGTATGTGGCCAGAGATGCGAGGGCACCGGTGTATGCAGTACTGTATGTGGCCAGAGGTGAGGGGGCACCGGTGTATGCAGTACTGTATGTGGCCAGAGGTGAGGGGACGCCGGTGTATGCAGTACTGTATGTGGCCAGAGGTACGGGGGCTCCTGTGTATGCAGTACTGTATGTGGCCAGAGGTACGGGGGCTCCTGTGTATGCAGTACTGTATGTGGCCAGAGGTGCAGCGGCGCCAGTGTATGCAGTACTGTATGTGGCCAGAGGCGTGGGGGCGTCAGTGTATGAAGTACTGTATGTGGCCAGAGGTGCAGGGGCGCAGGTGTATGCAGTACTGTATGTGGCCAGAGGTGTGGGGGTGTCAGTGTATGCAGTACTGTATGTGGCCAGAGGTGCCAGGGTGCCGGTGTATGCAGTATTGTATGTGGCCAGAGGTGCCAGGGCACCGGTGTATGCAGTACTGTATGTGGCCAGAGGTGCGGGGGCATTGGTGTATGCAGTACTCTATGTGGCCAGAGGTGCGGGGTTGCCAGTGTATGCAGTACCGCATGTGGCCAGATGTGCAGGGGTGCCTGTGTATGCAGTACTGTATGTGGCCAGAGGTGCAGGGGCGCCGGTGTATGCAGTACTGTATGTGGCCAGAGGTGCGGGGGTGCCAGTGTATGCAGTACCACATGTGGCCAGATGTGCGGGGGCGCCTGTGTATGCAGTACTGTATGTGGCCAGAGGTGTGAGGGCGCCGGTGTATGCAGTACTGTGTGTGGCAGAGGTGTGAGGGCGCCGGTGTATGCAGTACTGTGTGTGGCCAGAGGTGTGAGGGTGCCGGTGTATGCAGTACTGTGTGTGGCAGAGGTGTGAGGGCGCCGGTGTATGCAGTACTGTATGTGGCCAGAGGTGCGGGGGCACTGGTGTATGCAGTACTCTATGTGGCCAGAGGTGCGGGGTTGCCAGTGTATGCAGTACCGCATGTGGCCAGATGTGCAGGGGTGCCTGTGTATGCAGTACTGTATGTGGCCAGAGGTGCAGGGGCGCCGGTGTATGCAGTACTGTATGTGGCCAGAGGTGCGGGGGTGCCAGTGTATGCAGTACCACATGTGGCCAGATGTGCGGGGGCGCCTGTGTATGCAGTACTGTATGTGGCCAGAGGTGTGAGGGCGCCGGTGTATGCAGTACTGTGTGTGGCAGAGGTGTGAGGGCACCGGGGTATGCAGTACTGTGTGTGGCCAGAGGTGTGAGGGTGCCGGTGTATGCAGTACTGTGTGTGGCAGAGGTGTGAGGGCGCCGGTGTATGCAGTACCACATGTGGCCAGAGGTGCAGGGGTGCCGGAGACACTCTGAAAAATTGGGAACGTAGTGTCTTTGAGCGTCACCGGCGCCCCGTGCTGCACACCCCAGCGGTTTGAATCCTGCTCGTCCTGTGAGACAACACTCGCAAATCAAGTCAGGATTTTTTTTAAAAATAGCTTGTAATTGCGAAATGTTTATAAACCGCGTTACTCGCAATCCGAGGTTCCACTATATATATATATATATATATATATATTATACTAACTATATATATATATATATATATATATATATATATATATATATATATATATAACGTAAATATAATATATTTTTTTTTAAATAATAATATAATACTGCAATCCAAACATTTTTAGGGTAAAAAGTCAGGTTTTTTTGGAGCTAAAATATGAATGTTTCATATATCCCAGCAAGAGAGTGACTTGAGTGCTATGCTGTGAATAGCTAAAATGACACACAGCTGATAGACTTATAAGAGGGGCACAGTCCTTTCCTTGCCTCCGTATGGATTTTTTAGTAGGACTGAGGCAGTCAAGCTTTGACAAGGCAGTGCTGGACTTTCTTATTTATAAAGCCCAGCATGCCTGGGGAAGCAAAGAGTATCAAATATGTTTTTTGTACCACCCACTTTCTCACGTAGCCCCGCCTCTAAACATGCATGAACCACCAACTGGTGGAACCAGCCCCATTAGATAACATTGCACATTTATTTATTTATTTATTTCAGGTACTTATATAGCGCCGTCAATTTACGCAGCGCTTTACATATACATTGTACATTCACATCAGTCCCTACCCTCAAGGGGCTTACAATCTAAGGTCCCTAACTCACATTCATACATACTAGGGACAATTTAGACAGGTTCCAATTAACCTACCAGCATGTCTTTGGAGTGTGGGAGGAAACCGGAGTACCCGGAGGAAACCCACGCAGGCACAGGGAGAACATGCAAACTCCAGGCAGGTAGTGTCGTGGTTGGGATTCGAACCAGCGACCCTTCTTACTGCTAGGCGAGAGTGCTACGTGGTAGCACATGCTCAGTAACTCAAATAAGAAGGGTGCTGTGATCCCAGGACACAGCCCGGGACAGTGGGCTAAGATACGGGACAGTCCCAGCGGAAACGCGCCAGTTGGCATTCCATGTGCTCTCTTATAACTGCGATTAACTGACATGCGTGGAGCATTACCGGCCATGTCAAACGCGTCTTTCAGGTTATGTGTTTAAGTTGCGTCCATACAATTCACATTTTCCAATGTGTGAGAAATGAGTTGCTCCATCAGCCGCCGGGACATTCAGTGAAATATTCCAGACATGATTCACTTGTGTCCCATTAGATCTTCAGACAGTGAATTGCTGATTTGCCGATTGATTCAATTGTCTCCGGCAGTAATGACATTACCACCCCAGCAGTCTGAGATCCAAGCCGACAGCTTCTCGCCCGTGTGGTTTTCCCGCACCGCACTCGAGCCAGATAAAGCCAACTGGTCCTCCCATTAATGGCCAGGTATGATGGAGGTCTGATGAAGGGATCTTTATCTCTGGAGGCTTTGTTTATAAACAAGGAGCATGGAGCCAGGCGGGAAGGACCGCCATACAGGCTCCTAGGCCATTGGCTTATATTTGAGAACAGCCATTTCAATTAGATAGGATCTTTAAAGCGGATCAACCAATCCCCCAAAGAACCATATTTGATGGTTGCAAAGGCAAACATGCCAAAACTGCACCCCCCCCCCCCCCAAGATGTACGAGCATTATGTGTCAGAAAAAATCTCCTCCTCCCCCCAGAAAAAATCGAGCACTAATGTGCATGCTTAACCCCAAGCCAAAAATTCCCTCTCCTCCCAGTACAAATCCGCCCCCCCCCTGCTGAAATTCCCCCTCTCAGCAAGAATCATTGCCCCCATCCATCACCCCTCCCAGCTTAAATCCTCTCTCTCCCCAAATCCCCTCCCCCAAAATAAATTGCCCCTCCTAGCACAAATCCTCTACCCCTCTAATTTCCCCTCAGAGCATAAATCCAGCCCCCCACCCACTTCAAATCCTCCCTCCCAGCACAATTTCTGCCTCCCAATCCCCCATCCTAGCACAATTCCCCAAATTTCTCCTAGAACAAACACCTCCCCCCAATCATCTCTGCTAGCACAAATCCCCTTTTACCACCCCCCAAAAAAAAATCCCCCTCCTAGCATATATCCCCCCCCCTTTACCATACACCGCTTCTAGCACAACCCCCAAATCTCCCTTCCTAGTAGACATCTGCGTTTCGTTTCGTTATGAATTAAAATTCAAACTAATTTTAGTTTTTCGGAAATAGAATCCGAAATAACGAAAAAAAAATTCGGATGAAATCCGAATTTGAATCGTCTTCTAAATACATTTCGAATTCAAATAGTTTTCCAATTTCCAAAGAGAATAAAATAGAATAGAAAATAAAGGAATAGAATAGAAAAAAAAATATATATTTTTTCTATTCTATTTCTTTATTTTCTATTCTATTGTATTCTCTTTGGAAATTGGAAATCTACTGGAAAACTATTCGAATTAGATTCGAAAACTTTTCGAATCGATCCAAATTCGAAAAATTTGAATCTATTGGAAATCTAATAAACGAATTCCGAAAACGAATGAAACAAATTTAACTAAATACATGTAAATAACCAATCGAAACGAAACAAAACAATTTTTTTCGCTCTGCCCATGTCTACTTCCTAGCACAAATCCTTTTCCCCCATCCCCCCTCCCAACACAAATCCCTCCAAATCACCACTCCTAGTCAGTGGTGGCTGGTGCTCAATATTTCAAGGGGGGGGGGGGTTGGCAAACTAACGCCATGTATCCCCCCCGGGAAGCACCCAACCCCCCCTTAAGCATTAAAGGTTGTCAGTGGGGGCCACAAGGTGGGGGAGGGGTGGAATTTGTTGAGGGGAGCACATAACCTGGAGTTAATAGAGCTTCCTTTAGCTATTTATGTAAACATGATCTGGTTCACGTAAATAATAATATATTTTTTTTATTTTTTTTATTAATGTTGTATAAACCTTTTTTTCTATTTATAATATGTAATGATATATTTGGAGGCCGCCATATTTTGCTATTTTCTATTAAATTGGTTCCTTGTCTTCTCAGTCTCAGCACTGGGACACCAGTTCTCACGGCCTCCAGCCCCATCCATTCAGGCGTATCTTCTACAAAATGAACAATGTTGGGCGCCCTTTAATCAGACTTCCGATTTCTCACAATATGACCCCATGTTGGCAGACGGCCCATCTGAGGCGAGCAGCTGAAAACAATACACTCCAAATCAATACTGTGTGTTCGATGGGGTAAAATGTAACACTGGCTTTAAAAGGTCTGGAGTATCAGATCCCAACCGCAATAACAGACGTCAATACACTTTAATATATCTCATCAAGCCGGGCTATTCTCGGATTTCATTCATGTGTTGTCTTCCGCTAAAATTGTTTCCATAAAGCCGAAATCCGTCTTATTTAAATGATCCAGATTGTTCTTGGTAGCTTTTACTGTCGCTAAATCATACTTAGAAACCGACATCCTTATGAACGTTTTCTTTTTACTGCCACGTCTGACCGAATGTTCGAAGGTTTAATTTTTCTTCTGTCCGTGAACAACGTATTGATCACACTTCTCGGCGAAAATGTAGCCTAACTTAATTTTCCACAACTCACCAATCCATTCATCTGTCCTACACCATTCTTCACTCCAAAGATATCAAGTGATCTCACTCCAACCATTCCAAAATCATTAATTCCTCGCAGATATCACTGGACCAAACCTTGTAACCATCCCAAAACGATTAATTCCCCAAAGATGTCACTGAACCAAGTCTTGTAACCATTCTAAAACCATTCATTCCCCAACGATATCACAGGACCAAGTGTTGTAACCATTCTAAAACCATTCATTCCCCAAAGATATCACTGGTCTAAGTCTTGTAACTGACAGAGATCCCTTTATTCTCTAAAGATAGCACTGGACCAGGTCTTGTAATAACCATTCCAGAATCATTAATTCCCCAAAGATATCATTGGATCAAGTCTTATAATCATCCCAGAACCATTACTTCCCCAATGATAGCACTGGACCAAGTCTTGTAGCCATCTTTGAACCTCCAATTCCCCACAGATATCACTGAACCAAGTCTTGTAACCAACCCAGAACTATTAATTCCCCAAAGATGTCACTGGACCAAGTCTTGTAACCATTCTAAAACCATTATTTCCCCAAAGATATCACTGGACCAAGTCTTGAATCCATTCTAAAACCATTAATTCCCCAAGGATATCACTGGACCAAGTCTTGTAACCATTCTAAAACCATTCATTCCCCAAAGATATCACTGGACCAAGTCTTGTAACCATTCTAAAACCATTCATTCCCCAAAGATATCACTGGACCAAGTCTTGTAACCGACAGAGAGCCCTTAATTCTCCAAAGATAGCACTGGGCCAAGTCTTGTAACAATTCTAGAACCATTCATTCTCTAAGGATGGCACTGGACCGGGTCTTGTAATGACCATTCCATAATCATTAATTCCCCAAAGATATCATTGGACCAAGTCTTATAATCATCCTAGAAACATTACTTCCCCAAAGATAGCACTGGACCAAGTCTTGGAACCGACTTTGAACCACCAATTCCCCAAAGATATTACTGGACCAAGTCCTGTAACCATCCAAAAACCAATATTTCCCCACAGAAATCACTGCACCAAGTCTTGTAACCAACTCAGAACTATTATTTCTCCAAAGATAGCATTGGGACAGGTCTTGTAACCAGCCCAGAATGATTAATTCCCCAAGGATATCACTGGACCAAGTTTTGGATGGGTGGGTGGGGATAAGACACAGTACCAGCCACTTCAAAGGCTAGTGCTAAAACAGACCTCCTGGTTAGAGGACATATTCAGCGTCATTACTGGGAAATCTGGAAGTCCTGACAGGGACTCTGAGAGTACCATTGGAAGACTTGGGAGGGATTCTGAGAGTACCATTGGAAGACCTGGCAAGTATTCTGAGCATACCATTGGATGACCTGGCAAGGTTTCTTAGAGTACCGTTGGAAGACCTGGCAAGGATTCTGAGAGTACCATTTGAAAACCTGGCAGGGATTCTGAGAGTACCATTGGAAGACCTGGCAGGGATTCTGAGTACCATTGGAAGACCTGGCAGGGACTCTGAGAATACCACTGGAAGACCTGGCAAGGTTTCAGAAAGTACCATTGGAAGAGCTGGCAAGGATTCTGAGAGTACCATTGGAAGACCTGGCAGGGATTCTGAGAGTGCCATTGGAAGACCTGGCAGGGATTCTGAGCATGCCATTGGAAGACCTGGCAGGAATTCTCAGAATACCATTGGAAGACCTGGCAAAGATTCTGAGAGTACCATAGCATGGGAAGGAGTCTCGCCTCTCATTAACTCAGCTGGGGTCATATACTTCAGCTTAAACCTTGTGAACAACAGGCTTTTATTTTTCAACAGAGGATATTTTATACATACTTGACTATGTTTTTTTTTTCTTTTTAAATGAATAATGAAACCATATACAAGGCACTGTACATTCCTGTTAAGGTAAATCGAGAAAAAATTATTTAGTTTTTAATTTAGGACTGCTGGATGACATTAGACATGTAATTGCTCTATAAAGCCTATGAGATGTGGCCCCTCAGCCTATCCTTCCTCTTGCCACCCCTCCCCCCCCCTCCAATATTTTTAACAAAAACACCCTCAATTTCCTCTTACTTGGACTGGCTTGGACTGGCTGGACCAGCCACTGACCAATCTTGTTGAAGATCTTTGTCTTGGCATCATCGCACCACTGCAGTCTTCTGGAGCTAGAGAGGACTCCATGTTGGACAGCCAATGGAAAGTGCCCATGTCACACAGGCAGAGACGTGGGCACCAGAAAAACAACATCCCACTCCATAGTCCAGGGGACTCATGACCCAGCATATCATGTGACCACGGATCTTTCTCCCCAGCCGGACTATTCCTGTCTCGCCCTTTTCATTCATTGGGTTTCAGTTCTTTCAATGATGGAGGCTCAGCATCATATGTGGGCATTACCTAGCATGGTATGCATGCAGATACAGCCTGCTTAGGAAAGCCCATTCCTCCAGACTTAAACATGCATTTTGATATTTGCATAGCTCCTCCTACTACTTGAACCAGGACTGAAGTCTTTTGAGAGGAGTACTGGGGAAGGCTGCTGTGATGTTTTTGCATACAGCACCCTTCTGGCCATTCCCGCCAGAAATGATCTGCTTGCATTTAATAGAGAAGCACAAAAGCCAAGTGATGACATCACTGGGTCTAAAATAAGCTATATAATGAAAATTTGCCCTGTATATATTGAGAAACATTAAACGACAGTAAAATACACAACTAAAAAACAAAACACCCACAGTATACTGTCTCTTTACCTTTTTCAAGGTTCTATTTTCACACCTATTTACGCCTTTTGTATAAAACACCTCAAGCAATAAACTCCACCTAAAAGTAACAAAGGAACACTCAGTGGGGGTCCCAAGGGGTGAATTTCCATACCATTTGGGTGACAATAGCTTGTCTGGTGGCCCTCCAAAGGGTCTAGAGTGAACATGAAAAATGACTTCAATGCAAAATTGGGCTTTTTATTTTTATATCTCCAAATTCGGGTTAAACGCATTTCATAGAATTTGCTCAGTGCTGTTTGTAAGCCCTCGTCCCTAGTTTCCAACAAACGTAAGGGCTGTGCATTCCCTGATCTTGTCATTGCTGGATGTATGGTGGTTTTTATAGTTGCCCCTTTAACGTATGAAGAAGAACCGTGCTAGGCAGTGACCTTTTTCCCCTTGATTTGGGTTTTCTTTAATTGGCAACCACTCTGGACTTCTCCCCTTCCTCTCAGTACACAGCTGATGTATATTTAGGACCCTCGAGTCCATTCCATGTGCAGAAATTACATGAAGATGTGAAGCAGACGCTGCTCGGTCTACCCTGGTAGCAGCTGTTCCAGCACTCCTCTTATCGCTCTTCTACTCTCTACTGCTCTGTCGCCCCCTCCTCCGCTGCGTGCCCACTGACCGAATTCACACACAAATGGCTATTTCATCTGGAAACGGCCTGTTATACTTACAAAGCTGTTACGTAACAACAGCTGATTTTTATCGAAATTTGGGTTTGTACGATATGTGGATCAGGAAGAACATCTACATTGCCTATATCTACTGGTAGTTAGTCACATTCAGCTGGACTTGTTCTGCAATATTGAGGTTTTGGAGCTTCTCCAAGCATTTCTAATGAATGTCAGGAAGACACCCCAACATTTATATCCAAACAGAGACACCTTCATCGAAATACCATGGAAGGTACAGACATTGATTGTCCAATAACAAGATGGGAAGTGTGAAAGTTGTGGACCCCCCCCCCCCCCGTTCTAGTTACGTTCTTGGTGTCATGAAGGCTTCATTGGGTATTAATCCTTCGATTTACATTGCTGAAGGTGTGAATTGTTGTTGAACGTCTGGGGCCGAGATGTTAGAATGGCATTATACAGTATGTGGAAGACTTGTGGTGTTGAAAGGCCCCCAACCCATTCAATCATAATTATTCCAGTTTGCTGCAGATGGTCTCTTTATCACCACTCGTGATCCAGTTGTTCTCCTATTTGAAACGTCCTTGAAGAATGTCCTTTTTCCTGAAGGTGTAGGAAAACCGCTGAGTCTTGACCTGTAGAATTTGTCCTCCTATATTGGGCCATTGATTTACTGAGAGGTTGCCTCCCCAACATAGAGGTCTTCGCATTCCTCTCTACACTATACTGCATATATCATCTTCTCTCCATCCTATGAAGAATTTGGTTCTACAAATCCCATCCCATTCTTGGACATAAACATCTGCCTTCTATGGTATCTGTTGTACCCGTGTGGATAGAAATACTAGGGTATGTCCTTGACACTCATCAGAACTGAAGAAATGGGTTAGAGAAGATACAAAACATCTTTAACATTACAGAACAAATCCAGCTGATTATTACTAACTACCCACTCCTAGATATACCATGGCCTTGATACATGAGAACCTTCACAGACATTTACATTTTCTACATTCAATATTTGGTATTCCTTTTGCAAGGATGCTATGGTTCTTTTTTTAGATATATATTTGAATGTGACCCAGTTACTATGGAATGGCCCGAAGAGAAGAGGTGGAATTGGGTTTGAAGGCCAACTGTGCCTTTGTTACAAATTGTTTTAAGGCTTGCCGACCCCTCAGCCCCTGGGGCAGCCCACCTGCTCTGATACTTATGCTGGCCATGTATTAATAGATCTGATGATTCCTCCATCCATGCTATATATAGCACAGATGGAGCTATTGGATGTAGCTGCTGTTTCGGCTGACCAATTCCCACCCAGCTCCTACAATTTTCCAATTAAAGAATGTTGGGTGAGACGGGGCTGATAAGGCCACCCACTAGGTGAGTTTCGTATAGTGTTTGGCCAACTTTACCTACAGGAAAGTGTTCCTACTGGGCCCTCTTCCTTCTGCAGATGCATACCACTGCCCCATTGCTTCCAACGGGAAGCCATACTCTTGGAGGCTTGCAGTAATCCTGTGGAGCAGTACCAGGTCATCCAGTGCCCCAGACAATGCCAAGTTGTTCGTCCTTGATTTTCTCCTTTATTCTTCCTTCTGCTTCATTCCTCTTCTCTCTCCTTCCCTCGTTGTCCTCTCCACTCTGTTCCTCTCCTTTCTGTTCTCTTCTCCGTTCTCCTCACCTCTGCTGTCTGCTCTCCTCCTCTCTGTTCTCCTCTTCTCTCTCTTCTTGTACCCTCTATTCTCCTCTCCTCTTTTGTTCCATTCTAATCTTTTCTCGGCTTTCCTATCCTCCCCTCTCTTCCTTTCCCTGCTTTATTCCTCTCCTTCTTTCTTTCCCTCCTCTCTGTCCTCTCCCCTTTGTTTCTCTCCTCTCTATTCTCTTCCTTTTCCTCTTCTCTCTTCTTCTCATCTCTCCATTAATTTGGATTTCCTTCTTTGAATATGCCCAGGGCAACTGTCCCTCCTGCCCACCCCCTACTGTGAAGTATGGCTCTCCCTATAGGAATGAATAGGGCAGGGCTGCACAATAAAGGTCACTGGAACATGGAAAGCATTGGATGGGGCCATGCTTTTTTTTACCAAAAGGGCAACAGTAAAAATGGCGGATAGCATTGGTATTTCACCAATTGGTTGTTCTGATTACCAAGAGATGCTGGTAAAGACAAGCTGAAATGAAGGAAAAACTTTTATGTAACATTCTTGAAACATTATTATTATTATGAAGATCAAATCAGATACATACTGTAATTACCAGGGACCAATTAGGGCTCTTTTACATTTTGTGCACTGGAAGGTACGAGCATTGGCGCTCAAGTGTTTGTAGGTGGAGATGAGTTGTGTTAAATGATATTTTTGAAATGATTTTTTTCTTTTCATTTTGGATAAACCCCATCAGTTTTTCTTTTGGTTGCCATCATTGTTCCATTGGCCTTATGTAGTTTGAGATCCATTCATTTTTTGGCTCCATACGTGTTTCGTCAGGGCAAGGCAGCGCCCCTCAATGACTGAACATTGTTGTTGTGAGCTACATGTGAGTGTCCCCACAACACAAAAGAGAGCTCTCTTTTAGGCCGGTTTGTGCCCTCTTCCTGTACATGTCTGGCAGCGGGGGAAAGGCGTGGGAGGTGTTTGGGCAGACACGTACAAACCCCCCCATGTACGCATTCCGATTTGTTTTTTTTCCCCCATTACCACCTTCCACCTTCTTCTCCAGCCGGCTCAGCTGGGAGACACAGTTTAATTACTGTTTTCTTTGTACAAACACCATGTATAGATGGCGTGCAAGACGGTGCTTATTCCGCACACCCCAGATTCTCTCAGTGGGCGGATTTTAATTCCATGTCTTGTTCCCTATAGAAATTAAACAATTCCCTTCTAAAGAGGTGAGGGGAAGATCTGTTACATTTTGATAGAAAAAAAGGAAAAAAAAAAACCTTGGAACTGTTTTGTTGAAAGAGCAATTCTTTTTGCAGTTTTTGACCGTACGCCCACTTGTGCAGTAATAATAATAATAATAATAATAATAAAAAATCTCTCCCCGCAGTCAGTCGGAGGCTTCATGTCTAAGGGCAAATTTAAAAGCTTCATTTTAAAAATTGATCCTTATAGTTGGTAATGCATTGTCCAGTCTAAGCACACAATGCTTCTCCCTGCTTTCCTTTTTATCCTCTTCATTTCAAATTTCTCCTGTTATCTCCTCTCCTCTTCTCTCCACTTCATTCCTTTTCTCTCTCCTTCTCTCCTCTCTGTCCTGTCCCCTTTGTCTCCTTCCTGTTCTGCTCTGCTTTCCTCTTCTCCCATCTTCTCATCTCCCCTCCCTATATTCTCCTTTTCTCTCTATTCTCATCTTCTTTTCTTCTACCCTCTACTCTTCTGCCTTCTCATTTGTTCCTTTCTGTTCTTTTCTCTGTTTTCCTATCCTCCCCTCTCCTCTTCTCTTTGCTTCGTTTCTCTCCTACCTTCTCCTCTCCTCTCTCTCCTCTTTCTTCCTCTCCCCTTTTTTCTCTTCTGCTTTCCTCCTCTCTTTTCTTCCCATCTCTCCACTCTGTTCCTCTCCCCTCGTATTCTCTTCTATCTCGTCCCCTCTTTGCTCATTTTATTCCTGCCCTCCTCTTCTCTTTTCTTTCCTTTTGTACCCTCTCCTCTTCTATCTCCTCTCCTCCTTTCTCTTCTCCTTTTGTCTCTGTACTCCTCTTGTCTTCTCTTGTGTCTTCTCTTTTCTTGTACCCTCTACTCTTCTATCTCCTCACCTTCTTGCTCTTCTCGTTTTCTCTCTGTACTCCTCTTGTCTTCTCTTTTGTCTTCTCTTTTCTTGTACCCAGTTCTCTTCTACCTCCTTTCCTTCTTTCTCTTCTTGTTTTCTCTCTGTACTCCTCTTGTCCTCTCTTTTGTCTTCTCTTTTCTTGTACCCTCTCCTCTTCTACCTCCTCTCCTTCTTTCTCTTCTTGTTTTCTCTGTGTACTCCTCTTGTCTTCCTCTTGTCCCTCTTGTCTTCCTCTTGTCTTCTCTTTTGTCTTCTCTTTTCTTGTACCCTCTCCTCTTCTACCTCCTCTCCTTCTTTCTCTTCTTGTTTTCTCTGTGTACTCCTCTTGTCTTCCTCTTGTCCCTCTTGTCTTCCTCTTGTCTTCTCTTTTGTCTTCTCTTTTCTTGTACCCTCTCCTCTTCTACCTCCTCTCCTTCTTTCTCTTCTTGTTTTCTCTCTGTACTCCTCTTCTCTTCCTCTTTTTCCCCTTGTCTTCCTCTGGTCTTCTCTTTTGTCTTCTCTTTTCTTGTACCCTCTACTCTTCTATCCCCTCTCCTTTCTCTTCTCGTTTTTCTCTCTGTACTCCTCTTGTCTTCCTCTTGTCCCTCTTGTCTTCTCTTTTGTCTTCTCTTTTCTTGTATCCTCTCCTCTTCTATATCCTCTCCTCCATTCTCTTCTCGTTTTTTCTCTGTACTTCTCTTGTCTTCTCTTTTCTTGTACCCTCTCCTCTTCTATCTCCTCTCCTTCTTTCTCTTCTCGTTTTCTCTCTGTACTCCTCTTGTCTTCCTCTTGTCCCTCTTGTCTTCCTCTTGTCTTCTCTTTTGTCTTCTCTTTTCTTGTACCCTCTCCTCTTTTATCTCCTCTCCTACTTTCTCTTCTTGTTTTCTCTCTGTACTCCTCTTGTATTCTCTTTTCTTTTACCCTCTCCTCTTTTATCTCCTCTCCTCCTTTCCAGTCCATTACCGTTACATGTCCATTACTGGCACATGGGCGCAGGGGTGCCGCACCCCTAATCCCTTAATCTCCATGCAGGGCGCCGGATGCACGGATTTCAATGGGTGATTTTTTACCACAGTATAAGGTAAGACCATGGATCGCACGCGTGCGTGCATGGAGGGGGCAGCAGTGCGAGTGGATCACCGCCTATTAAGCGGGGTGGGAATAATAGTGCGAGTGGATCGCCGCTTTGATTGATCGATAGCCGCAGGGGTGGGGGGTTGTGGTGGGGCTGGGGATGTGGTAGTGAGATGGCCAGGTCTCCAGGTCTGTTTAACCACAAAAATATTGACCACGAGCTGCTGCTGCTTCTTTTCTCTTCTCGTTTTCTCTCTGTACTCCTCTTGTCTTCTCTTTTCTTGTACCCTCTTCTACTGTCTTCTCTGCTCTCCCCCCCTCTCTTCTCCTTTTCTCTATGTACTCCTCTTTTCTCTGATCTCCTACCCTCTCCTCTTTTATCTCCTCCCTTCTCTGCTCTCCACCCCCGTCTTTTGTTCTCTGTACTCCTCTTCTCTTCACTTGTACTCTCTCCTTTTCTACCTCTTCCCTTTTTTCACCCCCTTCTCTTCTCCTTTTCACTCCATACTCCTCCTCTGTCTTCTCTCCTCTTGTACCCTCTACCCTTCTATCTCTTCTCTGCTCTCCTCCTCTCTCTTCTCATTTTTTTCTCAGTATTCCTCTCCTCTTGTACCGTCTCCTGTTCTCTCTCTTCTCTGCTCTTTTCCCCTCTCTTCTTCTTTTTTCTCTGTTTTCCTCTTTTCTCTTCTCTCAAACCATCTCCTCTCTTCTCTGCTCTCTTTCCCTCTCTTCTATTTTTCTTACTGTACTCTTTTCTTTCCTCTTGTACACGCTCCTCTTTTATCTTCTCTCTTTTCTCTGCTCTCCACCCCTCTTTTTCTCTCTGTACTCTTCTTTTCACTCTGTACTCCTCTTGTTTTCTCTCCTCTCATACCCTCCCTCTTCTATATCTTCTCTGCTCTCTTCCCCTTTTCAACAAAACATTGCTCAGTTTCATCTCTAGATGACCTGCAGAACATCGCCCAGTTCCATCTCTAAACATCTGCTGAACCTTGCTCGGTTCCATCCCTATAGCTCTGCAGAACATTGCACAATTCCGTTACTAGAGATCTGCTTAGTAACTCCATTCTACAGATCTAAAGAACATAACCCGGTTCCATCTCTAAATATCTGGAGAACATAGCTGTGCAGAACATTGCACAGTTCCATTTGTAGAGAACTGCAGATCAATGCCCACTTCATTCTCTAGAGATCTGCAGAACATTACCCTGTTCCATTTCTAGAGACCTGCAGAACATTGCCCAGTTCCATCTCTACAGATCTGCAGAACATTGCCCAGTTTCATTTCTAGAGACCTGCAGAACATTGCCCAGTTCCATCTCTACAGATCTACAGAACATTGCACAGTTCCTTCTCTACAGACCTGCAGAACATTGCCCAGTTCCATCTCTAGGTATCTCCAGTATTAATGCCAAGTTCTATCTCTAGGGACCTGTAGAACATTGCCCAGTTCCATCTCTAGGTATCTCCAGTATTAATGCCAAGTTCTATCCCTAGGGACCTGCAGAACATTGCCCAGTTCCATCTCTAGGTATCTCCAGTATTAATGCCCAGTTCCATTTCTAGAGACCTGCAGAACATTGCCCAGTTCTATCTCTACAGATCTGCAGAACATTGCGCAGTTCCTTCTCTACAGACCTGCAGAACACTGCCCAGTTCCATCTCTAGGTATCTCCAAATTAATGCCCAGTTCCTTCTCTAGGGACCTGCAGAACATTGCCCAGTTCCATCTCTACAGATCTACGGAACATTGCCCAGTTTCATTTCTAGAGACCTGCTGAACATTGCCCAGTCCCATTACTACAGATCTGCAGAACATTGCACAGTTCCTTCTCTACAGACCTGCAGAACATTGCCCAGTTCCATCTCTAGGTACCTCCAAATTAATGCCCAGTTCCATCTCTAGGGACCTACAGAACATTGCCAGGTTGCATCTCTAGGTATCTCCAGATTGCCCAGTTCCATTTCTAGGGACCTGCAGAACATTGCCCAGTTCCATCTCTAGGTATCTCCAATATTAATGCCAAGTTCCATCTCTAGGGACCTGCAGAACATTGCCCAGTTCCATCTCTAGGTATCTCCAGTATTAATGCCCAGTTCCATCTCTAGGGACCTGCAGAACATTGCCCAGTTCCATCTCTAGGTATCTCCCAGATTAATGCCCAGTTCCATCTCTAGAGACCTGCAGAACATTGCCCAGTTCCATCTCTACAGATCTGCAGAACATTGCCCAGTTTCATTTCTAGAGACCTGCAGAACATTGCCCAGTTCCATCTCTACAGATCTGCAGAACATTGCGCAGTTCCTTCTCTACAGACCTGCAGAACACTGCCCAGTTCCATCTCTAGGTATCTCCAAATTAATGCCCAGTTCCATCTCTAGGGACCTGCAGAACATTGCCTGGTTACATCTCTAGGCATCTCCAGATTAATGCCCAGTTCCATCTCTAGGGACCTGCAGAACATTGACCAGTTCCATCTCTAGGTATCTCCAGTATTAATGCCCAGTTCCATCTCTAAAGACCTGCAGAACATTGCCCAGTTCCATCTCTAGGTATCTCCCAGATTAATGTCCAGTTCCATCTCTAGGGACCTGCAGAACATTGCCCAGTTCCATCTCTAGGTATCTCCAGATTAATGCCCAGTTCCATCTCTATGGACCTGCAGGACATCGGCCAGTTCCATCTCTAGAGATCTGCAGAACATTTCCCAGTTACGTTCCTAGACATCTACATAGCATTTCTCTGCCCCTTCTAGCTTCTGCTGGGAACAGTAGGACATCTATTATTGAGAGGTTGGACATGTTTGCATACACAGTATTCTGGAAAAATAGACGGTCATTATGGTACTTGAGTCAGCCATCTGTAGTCCCTGTAGGATGGGCAGCATACCGGTCCGGCACATCTCCGGCATTCCTCTTCTCGCCGTAGAGTTTTCAGGATAAAACACATAGGGCCTTAATTACCTCTCCCTTGCTGCCAGGATTATGCTTGCCTGCTCGTGCGTCTGTGCGCACGCCTCTGCCTCTTCCCCTTCCCACAGGGGAGCGCGGCCGTGCCAGTTAGCGAATGAGCGCATTAGTGAATCTCGTGACCACATAGCGAGGGTGTCTAATTAAAGGGGGACTCTTGTCTTTAATGAAAGCCATCAACGGGCACGTTACCGATCTTCTCAGTGCGTATCCATGTTTTATACAATGTATCGTTTGTCGTGATCTGTGCACATGGTGAATGAAGATAATATGAGTGATAATCAGAGGCCTGACATGGACCTGATTGACTGATGGGAATTTTTAATGACAGGTTCACTTTACTGAGAAGTTAAAAAATAATGTAAGGTAACACTCTGTCTGATGGGGACACCTGATGTAAGGGGCTCTCTGATGGGGACACCTGATGTAAGGGGGTTCTCTCATGGGGCCACCTGATATAAGGGGCTCTCTGATGGGACACCTGATGTAAGGGAACACTCTGGTGGGGACACCAAATGTAAGGGGCTCTCTGTTAGGACCACCTGATGTAAGGGGCTCTCTGATAGGGCCACCTGATGTAAGGGAACACTGTGATGGGGACACCTGTTGTAAGGGACTCTGATGGGGACACCTGGTGTAAGGGGCTCTCTGATGGGGACACCTGATGCAAGGGGGAACTCTGATGGGGATACCTGATGTAAGAGGGCTCTCTGATGGGGACACCTGATGTAAGGGACTCTGATGGGGGTACCTGGTGTAAGGGGCTCTCTGATGGGGACACCTGATGCAAGGGGGCACTCTGATGGGGATACCTGATGTAAGAGGGCTCTCTGATGGGGACACCTGATGTAAGGGGCACTCTGATGGGGACACCTGATGTAAGGGAGCACTCTGGTGTGGACACCCAATGTAAGGGGCTCTCTGATGGGGACACCTGATGTAAGGGGACACTCTGATAGGGCCACCTGATGTAAGGGGCTCTCTGATGGGGACACCTGAGGTAAGGGACTCTCTGATGGGGACACCTGATGTAAGGGGGCTCTCTGATGGGGACACCTGATGTAAGGGGCTCTCTGATGGGGACACCTAATTTAAGGGGATCTCTGATGGGGACACCTGATTTAAGGGGGCACTCTGATGGGAACACCCGATGCAAGGGGCATTCTGATGGGGACACCTGATGTAAGGGGCTCTCTGATGAGGACACCTAATGTAAAGGGGCTCTCTGATGGGACACCTGATGTAAGGGGCTCTCTGATGGGGACACCTGATGTAAGGGAACACTCTGATGGGGACACCTGATGTAAGGGGGCACTCTGATGGGGACACCTGATGTAAGGAGCTCTCTGATGAGACACCTGATATAAAGGGGCTCTCTGATAGGGACACCTGATGTAAGGGGCTCTCTGATGGGGACACCTGATGTAAGGGGCTCTCTAATAGGGACACCTGATGTAAGGCGGCTCTCTAATAGGGACACCTGATGTAAGGGGCTCTCTGATGGGGACACCTGATGTAAGGAGGCTCTCTGATGGGGTCACCTGATGTAAGGGGCTTTCTAATGGGGACACCTGATGTAAGTGGGCACTCTGATTTGGACACCTGATGTAAGGGGCTCTCTGATGGGGACACCTGATGTAAGGGGCATTCTGATGGGGACACCTGATGTAAGGGGGCACTCTGATGGGGACACCTGATGTAAGGGGCATTCTGATGGGGACACCTGATGTAAAGGGCTCTCTGATGGGGACCCCTGAAGTTAGGGGCACTCTGATGAGGACACCTAATGTAAGGGGGCTCTCTGATGGGGACACCTGATGTAAGGGGCTCTCTGATGGGGACATGTGATGTGAGGGGGCACGCTGATGGGGACACCTGATGTAAGGGGACACTCTGATGGGGACACCTGATGTAAGGGAGCACTCTGGTGGGCACACGCAATGTAAGGGGCTCTCTGATGGGCACACCTGATGTAAGGGGGCTCTCTGATGGGGACACTTGATGTAAGGGGCTCTCTGATAGGGACACTTGCTGTAAGGGGCTTTCTGATGGGGACACCTGATTTAAGGGAGCACTCTGATGAGGACACCTGATGTAAGGGGCATTCTGATGGGGACACCTGATGTAAGGGACTCTTTGATGAGGACACCTGATGTAAAGGGGCTCTCTGATGGGACACCTGATGAAAGGGGCTCTCTGATGGGGACATCTGATGTAAGGGGCTCTCTGATGGGGACACCTGATGTAAGGGGACACTCTGATGGGGACACCCGATGTAAGAGGGCTCTCTGATGGGGACACCTGATGTAAGGGGCTCTCTGATGGGGACACCTGATGTAAGGGGCTCTCTGATGGGGACCCCTGATGTAAGAGGACACTTTGATGGGGACACCTGATGTAAGAGGGCTCTCTGATGGGGACACCTGATGTAAGGGGCTCTCTGATGGGGACACCTGATGTAAGGGGCTCTCTGATGGGGACACCTGATGTAAGATGCTCTCTGATGGGGCCACCTGATTTAAGGGGGGACTCTGATGGGGACACCTGATTTAAGGGGGCACTCTGATGGGGACACCTGGTGTAAGGGGGTTCTCTGATGGGGACACCTGATGTAAGATGCTCTCTGATGGGACACCTGATGTAAGGGGCTCTCTGATGGGAACACCTGATGTAAGGGGTCATTGTTATGGGGTCACCTAATGTAAGGGGGCTCTGTCATGGGGACACCTGATGTAAGGGGGCTTTCTGATGGGGACACCTGAAGTAAGGGGGTACTCTGATGGGGACACCTGATGTAAGGGACTGTCTGATGGAGAGACACCTGATGTAAGGGGACACTGTGATAGGGACACCTGATTTAAGGGGCACTCTGATGGGGACATCTGATGTAAGGGGGCTCTCTGATGGGGACACCTGATGTAAGGGGTCACTGTGATGGGGACACCTGATGTAAGAGGGCTTTCTGATGGGGACACCTGAAGTAAGGGGGTACTCTGATGGGGACACCTGATGTAAGGGGCTCTCTGATGGAGAGACACCTGATGTAAGGGGACACTGTGATGGGAACACCTGATTTATGGGGCACTCTGATGGGGACACCTGATGTAAGGGGCACTCTGATGGGGACACCTGATGTAAGGGGGCACTCTGATGGGGTCACCTGATGTAAGGGGGCACTCTGATTGGGACACCTGATGTAAGGGGCTCTCTGATGGGGACACCTGATGTAAGTAGGGACTCTGATGGGGGCACCTGATAAAAGAGGGTTTTTTTTAAGGGGACACCTGATGTAAGGGACTCTCTGATGGGGACACCTGAAGTAAGAGGCACTCTGATGGGGACACCTGATGTAAGGGGCACTCTGATGGGGACACCTGATATAAGGTGTACTCTGATGGGGACTTCTGATGTAAGGGGCTCTCTGATGGGGAAACCTGATGTAAGGGGCTCTCTGATAGGGACACCTGATGTAAGGGGCATTCTGATGGGGACATCTGATGTAAGATGCTTTCTGATGGGGACAACTGATTTAAGGGGCACTCTGATGGGGACACCTGATGTAAGGGGGCTCTCTGATGGGGACACCTGATGTAAGGGGCTCTCTGATGGGAACACCTGATGTAAGGGGTCACTGTTATGGGGACACCTGATGTAAGGGGGCTCTGTCATGGGGACACCTGATGTAAGGGGGCTTTCTGATGGGGACACCTGAAGTAAGGGGGTACTCTGATGGGGACACCTGATGTAAGGGACTGTCTGATGGAGAGACACCTGATGTAAGGGGACACTGTGATAGGGACACCTGATTTAAGGGGCACTCTGATGGGGACATCTGATGTAAGGGGGCTCTCTGATGGGGACACCTGATGTAAGGGGTCACTGTGATGGGGACACCTGATGTAAGAGGGCTTTCTGATGGGGACACCTGAAGTAAGGGGGTACTCTGATGGGGACACCTGATGTAAGGGGCTCTCTGATGGAGAGACACCTGATGTAAGGGGACACTGTGATGGGAACACCTGATTTAAGGGGCACTCTGATGGGGACACCTGATGTAAGGGGCACTCTGATGGGGACACCTGATGTAAGGGGGCACTCTGATGGGGTCACCTGATGTAAGGGGGCACTCTGATTAGGACACCTGATGTAAGGGGCTCTCTGATGGGGACACCTGATGTAAGTAGGGACTCTGATGGGGGCACCTGATGTAAGAGGGTTTTTTTTAAGGGGACACCTGATGTAAGGGGCTCTCTGATGGGGACACCTGATGTAAGAGGCACTCTGATGGGGACACCTGATGTAAGGGGCACTCTGATGGGGACACCTGATATAAGGTGTACTCTGATGGGGACTTCTGATGTAAGGGGCTCTCTGATGGGGAAACCTGATGTAAGGGGCTCTCTGATGGGGACACCTGATGTAAGGGGCATTCTGATGGGGACACCTGATGTAAGATGCTTTCTGATGGGGACAACTGATTTAAGGGGCACTCTGATGGGGACACCTGATGTAAGGGGGCTCTCTGATGGGGACACCTGATGTAAGGGGCTCTCTGATGGGGACAACTGATGTAAGTAGGATCTCTGATGGGGGCACCTGATGTAAGAGGGGTTTTTTAAGGGGACACCTGATGTAGGGGCTCTCTGATGGGTACATCTGATGTAAGGGGTACTCTGATGGGGACTCCTGATGTAAGGGGCTCTCTCATGGGGACACCTGATGTAAGGAGCTCTCTGATGGGGACACCTGATGTAAAGGGGCTCTCTGGTGGGGACACCTGATGTAAGGGGCTCTCTGATGGGGACACCTGATGTAAGAGGCTCTCTGATGGGGACACCTGATGTAAGGGGCACTCTGATGGGGACACCTGATGTAAGGGGTACTCTGATGGGGACTTCTGATGTAAGGGGCTCTCTGATGGGGAAACCTGATGTAAGGGGCTCTCTGATGGGGACACCTGATGTAAGGGGCATTCTGATGGGGACACCTGATTTAAGATGCTTTCTGATGGGGACAACTGATTTAAGGGGCACTCTGATGGGGACACCTGATGTAAGGGGGCTCTCTGATGGGGACACCTGATGTAAGGGGCTCTCTGATGGGGACACCTGATGTAAGGGGCTCTCTGATGGGGACAACTGATGTAAGTAGGAACTCTGATAGGGGCACCTGATGTAAGAGGGTTTTTTAAGGGGACACCTGATGTAAGGGGCTCTCTGATGGGGACACCTGATGTAAGGGGTACTCTGATGGGGACTCCTGATGTAAGGGGCTCTCTGATGGGACACCTGATGTAATGAGCTCTCTGATGGGGACACCTGATGTAAAGGGGCTCTCTGGTGGGGACACCTGATGTAAGGGGCTCTCTGGTGGGGACACCTGATGTAAGGAGCTCTCTGATAGGGACACCTGATGTAAGTAGGCACTCTGATGGGGGCATCTGATGTAAGGGGCACTCTGGTGGGAACACCTGATGTAAGCGGTACTCTGATGGGGACTCCTGATGTAAGGGGCACTCTGATGGGGACACCTGATGTAAGGAGCACTCTGATGGGGACACCTGTTGTAAAGGGGCTCTCTGGTGGGGACACCTGATGTAAGGGGCTCTCTGGTGGGGACACCTGATGTAAGGGGCTCTCTGGTGGGGATACCTGTTGTAAGCGGGAACTCTGATGTGGAAACCTGATGTAAGGGGCTCTCTGGTGGGGACACCTGAAGTAAGGGGCTCTCTAAAGGAGGCATGTGATGTAAGGGGTTCTCTGATGGGGCACCTGATGTAAGGGGATACTCTGATGGGGACACCTGATGTAAGGGGCTCTCTGATGGGGACACCTGATGTAAGGGGCTCTCTGATGGGGACAACTGATGTAAGTAGGAACTCTGATAGGGGCACCTGATGTAAGAGGGTTTTTTAAGGGGACACCTGATGTAAGGGGCTCTCTGATGGGGACACCTGATGTAAGGGGTACTCTGATGGGGACTCCTGATGTAAGGGGCTCTCTGATGGGACACCTGATGTAAGGAGCTCTCTGATGGGGACACCTGATGTAAAGGGGCTCTCTGGTGGGGACACCTGATGTAAGGGGCTCTCTGGTGGGGACACCTGATGTAAGGAGCTCTCTGATAGGGACACCTGATGTAAGTAGGCACTCTGATGGGGGCATCTGATGTAAGGGGCACTCTGGTGGGAACACCTGATGTAAGCGGTACTCTGATGGGGACTCCTGATGTAAGGGGCACTCTGATGGGGACACCTGATGTAAGGAGCACTGTGATGGGGACACCTGTTGTAAAGGGGCTCTCTGGTGGGGACACCTGATGTAAGGGGCTCTCTGGTGGGGACACCTGATGTAAGGGGCTCTCTGGTGGGGATACCTGTTGTAAGCGGGAACTCTGATGTGGAAACCTGATGTAAGGGGCTCTCTGGTGGGGACACCTGATGTAAGGGGCTCTCTAAAGGAGGCATGTGATGTAAGGGGTTCTCTGATGGGGCACCTGATGTAAGGGGATACTCTGATGGGGACACCTGATGTAAGGGGCTCTCTGATGGGGACACCTGATGTAAGGGGCTCTCTGATGGGGACAACTGATGTAAGTAGGAACTCTGATAGGGGCACCTGATGTAAGAGGGTTTTTTAAGGGGACACCTGATGTAAGGGGCTCTCTGATGGGGACACCTGATGTAAGGGGTACTCTGATGGGGACTCCTGATGTAAGGGGCTCTCTGATGGGACACCTGATGTAAGGAGCTCTCTGATGGGGACACCTGATGTAAAGGGGCTCTCTGGTGGGGACACCTGATGTAAGGGGCTCTCTGGTGGGGACACCTGATGTAAGGAGCTCTCTGATAGGGACACCTGATGTAAGTAGGCACTCTGATGGGGGCATCTGATGTAAGGGGCACTCTGGTGGGAACACCTGATGTAAGCGGTACTCTGATGGGGACTCCTGATGTAAGGGGCACTCTGATGGGGACACCTGATGTAAGGAGCACTCTGATGGGGACACCTGTTGTAAAGGGGCTCTCTGGTGGGGACACCTGATGTAAGGGGCTCTCTGGTGGGGACACCTGATGTAAGGGGCTCTCTGGTGGGGATACCTGTTGTAAGCGGGAACTCTGATGTGGAAACCTGATGTAAGGGGCTCTCTGGTGGGGACACCTGATGTAAGGGGCTCTCTAAAGGAGGCATGTGATGTAAGGGGTCTAAGAGAAAAGGGTGGGACTTTAAATGAATTGCGTGAATGCTCAGAAACAAAATCAATGAACAACTAGGAAAATTTATTCAATTCATAAAAATATAACATGCATAAAATAAATATATATCAATCATAAATGGAAAGAAATATTAGCAATAATAGCAGCAATTATACATGATTATATGAATGCAAAAATTCTCCATGGTACATCAATTGGATATTATTAACACAACCATATAATAAAGAATGTACACCAAAGGCCTCCAAAAGGTTCAGAATAAAGATTAGAGATGCATGACGCTGGTAAAAACGCGACCGTGGTAGCTCTACGCGTTTCGTGGCTGTTGTGCCACTCGTCAGGAGCAAGCGCGTATCTTATCTAGGATAGGAAATAGAAAATTGGTCTGGTAAATGTGTACATGAAACAGAGGTGGGGTGATAAAGAAGCCCCACACAAAGTACATGCTTACGCATTCTGGTTTGTAGAGTGATGGCAAAAAGCCATACATCGCCCGACCATCGGAGGCGCCACCCCCCGGGAGCTGAGATGGATGGATCGACGGGGGGCAGCCCACAAGGCGCCATCCAGGGCAGGCATGATCCCCCGAGGCAGAACCTGCGGTGAAAGGTGAAAGTTTAAAGAAGAAATTGCAAGACTACCAAGGAATAAAAAAAAAATTCTCCATGGTACATCAATTGGATATTATTAACACAACCATATAATAAAGAATGTACACCAAAGGCCTCCAAAAGGTTCAGAATAAAGATTAGAGATGCATGACGCTGGTAAAAACGCGACCGTGGTAGCTCTACGCGTTTCGTGGCTGTTGTGCCACTCGTCAGGAGCAAGCGCGTATCTTATCTAGGATAGGAAATAGAAAATTGGTCTGGTAAATGTGTACATGAAACAGAGGTGGGGTGATAAAGAAGCCCCACACAAAGTACATGCTTACGCATTCTGGTTTGTAGAGTGATGGCAAAAAGCCATACATCGCCCGACCATCGGAGGCGCCACCCCCCGGGAGCTGAGATGGATGGATCGACGGGGGGCAGCCCACAAGGCGCCATCCAGGGCAGGCATGATCCCCCGAGGCAGAAAGGTGAAAGTTTAAAGAAGAAATTGCAAGACTACCAAGGAATAGAGAGCAGTGTGAAAGTGGGAATGTAGGAGTGATACTGCCCCAGAAAGAAGTTAAACCCATGTGGGGGTTAAAGAGAAATCTAGATTGACACACCTAAAAAAAAGGGGCTGAGGATGGAAAAGAGGAAAGACCAAATACCCAAAGTGGAGATATAGAGAAGGAGGAATAGACAAAGCACCTTTCACTGGATGTCACGTTCGTTTGGGGATTGCTACTGCTTTCTTCCCTTCACACTGCTCCACTCTGCACGCCAGGTATCCTTTTTTCCGTCATGTCCTCTCATGCTTTGTCTATTCCTCCTTCTCTATATCTCCACTTTGGGTATTTGGTCTTTCCTCTTTTCCATCCTCAGCCCCTTTTTTTTAGGTGTGTCAATCTAGATTTCTCTTTAACCCCCACATGGGTTTAACTTCTTTCTGGGGCAGTATCACTCCTACATTCCCACTTTCACACTGCTCTCTATTCCTTGGTAGTCTTGCAATTTCTTCTTTAAACTTTCACCTTTCACCGCAGGTTCTGCCTCGGGGGATCATGCCTGCCCTGGATGGCGCCTTGTGGGCTGCCCCCCGTCGATCCATCCATCTCAGCTCCCGGGGGGTGGCGCCTCCGATGGTCGGGCGATGTATGGCTTTTTGCCATCACTCTACAAACCAGAATGCGTAAGCATGTACTTTGTGTGGGGCTTCTTTATCACCCCACCTCTGTTTCATGTACACATTTACCAGACCAATTTTCTATTTCCTATCCTAGATAAGATACGCGCTTGCTCCTGACGAGTGGCACAACAGCCACGAAACGCGTAGAGCTACCACGGTCGCGTTTTTACCAGCGTCATGCATCTCTAATCTTTATTCTGAACCTTTTGGAGGCCTTTGGTGTACATTCTTTATTATATGGTTGTGTTAATAATATCCAATTGATGTACCATGGAGAATTTTTGCATTCATATAATCATGTATAATTGCTGCTATTATTGCTAATATTTCTTTCCATTTATGATTGATATATTTTTATTTTATGCATGTTATATTTTTATGAATTGAATAAATTTTCCTAGTTGTTCATTGATTTTGTTTCTGAGCATTCACGCAATTCATTTAAAGTCCCACCCTTTTCTCTTAGACTAGTACAGGGATGGAAACGCATGACCACATCAGGTCATGGTTTCATTTAAAGTCCCACGGGATATACAGTCCCAACCACTTTCTAATATGTGATGTAAGGGGTTCTCTGATGGGGCACCTGATGTAAGGGGATACTCTGATGGGCACACTTGATGTAAGGGGGCACTCTGATGGGGACACCTGATGTAAGGGGGAACTCTGATGCGGACACCAGATATAAGGGGGCTCTCTGATAGGGCCACCTGATGCAAGGGAGCTCTCTGGTGGGGATACCTGATGTAAGGGGGAACTCTGATGGGGACACCTGATGTAAGGGGCTCTCTGGTGGGGACACCTGATGTAAGGGGCTCTCTAAAGGAGACATGTGATGTAAGGGTTTTTTTACGGGGAAACCTGATGTAAGGGGCTCTCTGATGGGGACACCTGATATAAGGCGCACTCTGATGGGGACACCTGATGTAAGGGGCACTCTGATGGGAACACCTGATGTAAGGGGGCTCTCTGATGGGGACACCTGATGTAAGGGGTTTTCTGATGGGGACACCTGATGTAAGAGGGGTTTTTTAAGGGGACACCTGATGTTAGGGGCTCTCTGATGGGGACACCTGATGTAAGGGGTCATTGTGATGGGGACACCTGATGTAAGGGGCTTCTCTGATGGGGACACCTGATGTAAAGGGGCACTCTAATGGGGACACCTGATGTAAGGGGGCTTTCTAATAGGGACACCTGATGTAAGGCGGCTCTCTAATAGGGTCACCTGATGTAAGGGGCTCTCTTATGGGGACACCTGATGTAAAGGGGCTTTCTGATGGGGACACCTGATGTAAGGGGGCACTCTGATTTGGACACCTGATGTAAGGGGCTCTCTGATGGGGACACCTAATGTAAGGGGCACTCTGATGGGGACACCTGATGTAAGGGGCACTCTGATGGGGACACCTGATGTAAGGGGCATTCTGATGGGGACATCTGATGTAAGGGGGCACTCTGATAGGGCCACCTGATGTAAGGGAGCTCTCTGGTGGGGACATCTGATGTAAGGGGGCTCTCTGATGGGGACACTGGATGTAAGAGGTCATGCTGATGGGGACACCTGATGTAAGGGGCACTCTGATGGGGACACCTGATGTAAGGGGGCTCTCTGATGAGGGCCGCTGATTTATGGGGGCACTCTGATCGGGACACCTAATGTAAGGGGCTCTCTGATGGGCACATGTGATGTAAGGGATTCTCTGATGGGGATATCTGATGTAAGGGGTTCTCTGATGGGGACACCTGATGTAAGGGGCACTCTGATGGGCATACCTGATGTAAGGGGACTCTCTGATGGGGACACCTGATGTAAGGGGGCACTCTGGTTTAAACACCTGATGCAGGGGGGGCACTCTAAAGGGGACACCTGATGTATGGAGACTCAGGTATGGTTCACTGTTGTAACCATCAAAAAATAAGACAATCCAAGTTGATCCTGCCCTGAAGACCTTTGTTACAAGGTGACAACATAATTGAGCCCCAACAGTCTTAAACAATGACCAGGGATGAGCTAAGGTTGAGTTGAAAACCGCAGAAACCTGTCACATGATAGCAGGTGGGACAATCATGTCATTGACCAAATTCAGCCATGTGGCCATGTCAGGTCAGCGATGTGAGTGTTGTTCCTGTCAATCAAAAACACTGATAACTTTTTAATGATAAATGGTGGAGCTGTGTATGGTATCATGTTAAAATTGTATCCATACAGGAAGGTCTGCTTTAACCACTCGCCATCCACGGACCTCAAATAAATGTCCTGGACCTCAAATAAACGTCCTGGACCTCAAATAAACGTCCTGGACCCCCAATAAATGTCCTGGACCTCAAATAAACGTCCTGGACCTCAAATGGTTTTGTTGAGCCGGCTCCTGACAGCGATAGAGCCGCACCTTCACTTTTACGGCAGTACGAAGGTGCTGACCTGCCACTGCCACCTGCCACGGTTTCAGGACTACGTCAAGGGCAGTGTACAGTACGGGACATCCTTCCCACCCCCAATCTGATCTGCAATCAATGAACCCAGAAACGCTCAGCTCGGGGGCTAAAATGGGGGGCCAGGGCGAGACCAACGGGTGTCTAATAGAGACCTCCCCATGTCTCCATAAAGAGGACCTGTCACTTGTGCCCAATGCTAGAAAATGCATAAAAGGAAGGAGCGCCAGACCAAAATATAAGAGTTCAAATTCATTATCACTTTTGTACTAAAAAAAAACTCCATTGCAGTTCACCTTTGACTGCCGAAATGCGTTGGAGGTTTGTTTTTTGTTTTATTTAGTACAATGTGAGTGGGCTCTTCAAATGTTTTTTTGCCCCTCCTCACTACTTTGTACAAACTCACATCAATAATCCCAGCGCCTCTCGGATGCTTTTTGCTTCATTGGATCTGCCTAAGGCTATCACAGGCTTGTTAGCCCCCTTGTGTTAGCAATAAAGTAAAAAAGTTAAATAAAAAAAATGTTAAAATATTGTAATATATGTCAATAAAATAAATGTAATAAATGATAAAATAAATACAAATGTAATATATGTCAATAAAATAAATGTAATTAATGATAAAATAAATAAACATTTAATATGTGTCAAAAAAATAAATGTCATTTAATTATAAATCAAATAAAATGTAAATAATTATAAAACAAATACAAATGTAATATGTGTCAATAAAATAAATGCAATTCATGATAAAATAAATAAAAATATAATATGTGTCAATAAAATACATGTAATTAATGATAAAATAAATAAAAATATAATATGTGTCAATGAAATAAATGTTATTAATGATAAAATAAATAAAAATGTAATATATGTCAATAAAAGAATTGTAATTAATTATACAATAAATGAAAATGCAATATATGTCAATAAAATAAATGTAATTAATGATAAAATAAATACGAATGTAATATGTCAATAAAATAAATGTAATTCATGATAAAATAAATAAAAATGTAATATGTGTCAAAAAATAAATGTAATTTAATTATAATACAAATAAAAATGGAAATAATTATAAAACAAATAAAAATGTAATATGTGTCAATAAAATAAATGTAATTTGTGATAAAATAAATACAAATATAATATGTATCAATAAAATAAATGTAATTAATGATACAATAAATAAAAAAAAATATGTGTCAATAAAATAAATGTAGTTAATGATACAATAAATAAAAATGCAATATATGTCAATAAAATAAATGTAATTAATGATACAATAAATAAAAATGTAATATATGTGAATAAAATAAATGTAATTAATGATAGAATAAATAAAAATGTAATATATGTTAATAAAATAAATGCAATTCATTAAAAAGTAAATAAAAATGTAATATGTGTCAATAAAATAAATGTAATGCATGATAAAATAAATAAAAATGTAATATGTGCCAATAAAATAAATGTAATTCATGATAAAATAAATAAAAATGTAATATGTGTCAATAAAATAAATGTAATTCATGATAAAATAAATAAAAATGTAATATATGTCAATAAAATAAATGTAATTAATTATACAATAAATTAAAAGTCAATAAAAGAAATGTAATTATTGATAAAATAAATAAAAATGTAATATATGTCAATAAAAGAAATGTATTATAAAATAAATAAAAATGATTTTTTTTTTTTAAGTGATCTCATTGCTTTGCACAGGCGCGCACGTGTAAGTAAACCGCGACTGCACCACATATGTGAGGTATTTTGCACGTTGGAGCGAGTGCAATAATTTTAGGGCCAACGTTCACGGTTAAGTCTAAACTAATGTAAAGGTCTTTCAAGCGCCATCTATGGGCAGTTTTGGGTTATGAAGTTTGTTGCAGTTTCACAGATGCGTGCAAATTTAAGACATGTCATGTTGGGTATCTATTTACTCGATGCATTCACATCTTTTATATTTTTGTTATATTGTGTTTGTGTGTACACAAATTATCTTTAGGGACCATGCACACCACAATGCATCCCTTAACGCATGTGCATTGCATTATTTTGTAATGTGTTGTAATGCTTTGGCGTGCATTTTACATGCGTTGCACTTTTTTTTTTTTGTCTTTCTTGACCCCAGATCTCCCTTCTACCCTTGAATTTTTTTTTTCTTATTTATATTATTTTTTATTTTTACACTGTTCTTTTAACTAATTTATTTTTTATTACTACGTACGTGTTCGCTTCTGTGCGTGAGCACGGGGGGGGGGGAACGACAGGGGCACTTTAAAAAAAAAATAATTTAATTATTATTACTTATTTTTATTTATTTTATCTCCCCTCTACCCTTGAAAGCATTACATTAAAAATAAGTAAATACATTTTTTAAAAACATTAATTTGATGCTTTAAAAAAAAAAAAAATTGTTTACATCCACCCTAGACACTGGAAGTGACGTCATGATGTCGCTCCGGTCCTCCCAGATCATAGAGGGTGGAGGAAAGACGATCTGGTCGAACCGCCAGATTGTTTCTCGGGCTCGCCGGTGAGAACGATAAGCCCGAAACAGCTGCTTCTAAAAAAGCAATCCGGCGGGCTAATCAGCCGCTCGGAACGCTTTTATCTGAAAGAGAATCATCTGCTCTAGTAATAAAAAAAAAAACAGTTGCGCAAATATCATCCAAAAAAAAAAAAAAAAAAGGCAACAGCTGCCGAGGCGATTACCGGGGGGAGGGTGGGGGCTGCTCGTGTCGTCCGTTCACTGGCGCCAGCTGCCGCCTCTCCAACGTGTCTGCCAAGTGGCACGGAAAACGTTTGTCTGTCAGCACAATCCAGAGAGATCAACAATAAAGAAAAGAAACACGAAATCCGACCCCCCCACCCCCCCACCAGTCTGCTCTGCAACTACAACCTCCCCTCACCCAGAACATGGCCGATGGTTTCCATGGCAACCCCCCCAGCGCGCCTCCCTGTCACCGGCACGCCGAGCATCCCTCACCCCCGGTAACCCTGCGCTGTCACGTTTCGCAGAAGCCGCGTCGGTTGGCTCCATCTAATCTGTCCTAATTACAGTATTATTGAAGCATTGTTGCTGCTGCCGGGTTGTGTGGAGTTCAGGTGCGTCATTGGTGGATGGCGAGGTGCGTTCGCTTTACCGCGGTGCGCCTTCATAGACATATATTTACACTGTATTATTCAGATTAGGCACATAAGGTGTAGACGTGTATATATATATATATATATTTATATATATATATATATACCATATCAATCTTTATGGCACATATGAGAGGCAACTTTGTAGCGAGTCAAAAGGTGGGAGGCGTCAGCAGGGGCTGATCTGTGTCAGACAACTGTGAACCCACAGTATGTAATGTACACGGTGCAAGGGTAAGCAGTATGTAAGATACAGGGTACAGAGGTCAGTAGTATGTAACGTATACAGTTCAGGGGTCAGCAGTATGTAAAGTACAAGATGCAGGGGTCAGCAGTATGTAACATACAAGATGCAGGGGTTAGCCGTATGTAATGGACATGGTGCAGGGGTCAGCAGTATATAGTATACACAGTCCTGGGGTCAGCAGTATGTAACGTACATGATGCAGGGGTCAGCAGTATGTAGCAAACACGCTGCAGGGGTCAGCAGTATGTAACATTCATGGTGCAGGGGTCAGCAGTATGTAATGTACAAGATGCAGGGGTCAGCAGTATGTAATGGACATGATGCAGGGGTCAGCAGTTATAACATTCATGGTGCAGGGGTCAGCAGTATGTAACGCACAAGATGCAGGGTTCAGCAGTATGTAATGGACATGATGCAGGGGTCAGTGGTATGTAACATACATGGTGCAGGGGTCAGCAGTATGTAATGTACAAGATGCAGGGGTCAGCAGTATGTAATGTACAAGATGCAGGGGTCAGCAGTATGTAACGTACAAGATGCAGGGGTCAGCAGTATGTAACGCACAAGATGCAGGGGTCAGCAGTATGTAATAGACATGATGCAGGGGTCAGTGGTATGTAACATACATGGTGCAGGGGTCAGCAGTATGTAATGGACATGATGCAGGGGTCAGCAGTATGTAACATACATGGTGCAGGGGTCAGCAGTATGTAATGTACAAGATGCAGGGGTCAGCAGTATGTAATGGACATGATGCAGGGGTCAGCAGTATGTAACATACATGGTGCAGGGGTCAGCAGTATGTAACGTACAAGATGCAGGGGTCAGCAGTATGTAATGGACATGATGCAGGGGTCAGCGGTATGTAACATACATGGTGCAGGGGTCAGCAGTATGTAACGTACAAGATACAGGGGTCAGCAGTATGTAATGGACATGATGCAGGGGTCAGCTGTATGTAACATACATGGTGCAGGGGTCAGCAGTATGTAACGTACAAGATACAGGGGTCAGCAGTATGTAATGGACATGATGCAGGGGTCAGCGGTATGTAACATACATGGTGCAGGGGTCAGCAGTATGTAACGTACAAGATGCAGGGGTGAGCAGTATGTAATGGACATGATGCAGGGGTCAGCAGTATGTAACGTAAAAGATGCAGGGGTCAGCAGTATGTAACGTACATGGTGCTGGGTAGACATGTGCATGACGAAAAAATGTGTTTTGTTTCGTTTTGATTCGTTAATCTAGTGATTTCGTTTAGTTAAATTCGGTTGGTTCGTTCAATTCGTATTTGGAATTCGTAAATTTATATTGTTTGCGATTCGAATGCAGCAAAGTGAACAAACAAAAGAAAAATCTTCATCAAATGATTACAATGAATCTTTAGATCTCCTTTGGCTTAACAAAAACCGCCTTATTTCCAGATGGTCCTCTAATAACGCACAGCCTTTGATTTCAGCAATATGTGTAGTGAGAATTCGTCTGAAGTTCAATGTAAAATTTGATTAGAATTTCAGTTTGAATTTCCGAAATTCTGACAAATTTTGTTACATTTTTGGAGCATTCGGTAAAATTAGCTTATATTGTAATTCAGGTATTCGGATATATCCCAATCTCCGAATAACAAAAAATGTGTCCGAATGTTAAATCGGAACGAAACAAACCGCACATGTCTAGTGCAGGGTTCAGCAGTACGTAACATACAGGGCGCAGGGGTTAGCAGTATGTAATGTACGCAGTGCAGGAGTCAGCAGTATGTAACGTTCACGGTGCAGGGGTCAGCAGTATGTAACGTACATGATGCAGGGGTCAGCAGTATGTAACGTACAGGGTGCAGAGGTCACTACTGTGTAACGTAAATGGTGCAGGGGTCAGCAGTATGTAACGTACATACACGGTACAGGGGTCAGCAGTATGTAACATACATGGTGCAGGGGTCAGCAGTATGTAAAGTACACGGTGCAGGGGTCAGCAGTATGTAACGTACAGGGTGCAGAGGTCACTATTGTGTAACGTAAATGGTGCAGGGGTCAGCAGTATGTAACGTACATACATGGTATAGGGGTCAGCAGTATGTAACGTACATGGTGCAGGGGTCAGCAGTATGTAATGTACACTGTGCAGGAGTCAGCAGTATGTAACGTACAGGGTGCAGAGGTCACTACTGTGTAACGTAAATGGTGCAGGGGTCAGCAGTATGTAACGTACATACATGGTACAGGGGTCAGCAGTATGTAACATACATGGTGCAGGGGTCAGCACTATGTAACAAACATGGTGCAGGGGTCAGCAGTATGTAACATACATGGTGCAGGGGTAAGCAATATGTACCGTACATGGTGCAGGGGTCAGCAGTATGTAATGTACATGGTGCAGGGGTCAGTAGTATGTAGTATGCACAGTGCAGGGGTCAGTAGTATGTAGTATACACAGTGCAGGGGTCAGTAGTATGTAGTATACACAGTGCAGGGGTCAGCAGTATGTAACATACATGGTACAGGGGTCAGCAGTATGTAAGGTACACTGTGCACGGGTCAGCAGTACGTAACGTAAATAGTGCGGGGACCAGCAGTATGTAATGTACACAGAGCAGGGGTCAGCAGTATGTAACATAAATGGTGCAGGGGTCAGCAGTATGTAATATGCACAGTTCAGGGGTCAGCAGTATGTAACATACATTGTGCAGGGGTCAGCAGTATGTAATGTACACGGTGCAGGGGTCAGTAGTATGTAACATAAACAGTGCAGGGGTCAGCAGTATGTAATGGCATGGTGCAGGGGTCACCTCTGTGTAACATACACAGTGCAGGGGGCAGCAGTATGTAACATACAGGGCGCAGAGGTCCGTAGTGTGTAACGTAAATGGTGCAGGGGTCAGCAGTATGTAACATACATGGTGCAGGGGTCAGTAGTATGTAGTATACACAGTGCAGGGGTCAGCAGTATGTAAAGTACATGGTGCAGGGGTCAGCAGTATGTAACATACATAGTGCAGGGGTCAGCACTATGTAACAAACATGGTGCAGGGGTCAGCAGTATGTAACGTACAAGATACAGGGGTCAGCAGTATGTAACATACAAGATCCAGGGGTCAGCAGTATGTAATGGACATGATGCAGGGGTCAGCAGTATGTAATGTACATTGTGCAGGGGTCAGTAGTATGTAGTATACACAGTGCATGGGGTCAGCAGTATGTAATGTACATGGTGCAGGGGTCAGCAGTATATATCGTAAATAGTGTGGGGACCAGCAGTATGTAATGTACCCAGAGCAGGGGTCAGCAGTATGTAACGTAAATGGTGCAGGGGTCAGCAGTATGCAATGTACACAGTGCAGGGGTCAGCAGTATGTAACATGCACAGTGTAGGGGGTCAGCATTATGTAACGTACATAGTGCAGGGGTCAGCATTATGTAACGTACATAGTGCAGGGGTCAGCAGTATGTAACATACACTGTGCAGGGGTCAGCAGTATGTAAAGTAAATAGTGCAAGAGTCAGCTGTATGTAACGTAAACACTGCAGGGGTCACCAATATGTAACATACACAGTGCAGGGGTCAGCAGTATGTAACGTACATGGTGCAGGGGTCAGCAGAATGTAATGCACACAGAGCAGGGAAGAGCAGTATGTAACGTAAATAGTGCAGGGGTCAGCAGTATGCAATGTACACAGTGCAGGGGTCAGCAATATGTAACATACATAGTGCAGGGGTCATCAGTATGTAATATGCACAGTGCAGGGGTCAGCATTATGTAACGTACATGGTGCAGGGGTAAGCAATATGTACCGTACATGGTGCAGGGGTCAGCAGTATGTAACATACACAGCGCAGGGGTCAGCAGTATGTATCATACACAGTGCAGAGGTCAGCAATATGTAACGTACATGGTGTCGGGGTCAGCAGTATGTAACATACATAGTGCAGGGGTTAGCAGTATGTAACATACATATGGCAGGGGTGAGCACTATGTAACAAACATGGTGCAGGGGTCAGCGGTATGTAACGTACAAGATGCAGGGGTCAGCAGTATGTAACGTACAAGATCCAGGGGTCAGCAGTATGTCATGGACATGATGCAGGGGTCAGCAGTATGTAATGTACATGGTGCAGGGGTCAGTAGTATGTAGTATACACAGTGCAGGGGTCAGAAGTATGTAATGTACATGGTGCAGGGGTCAGCAGTATGTATCGTAAATAGTGTGGAGACCAGCAGTATGTAATGTACACAGAGCAGGGGTCAGCAGTATGTAACGTAAATGGTGCAGGGGTCAGCAGTATGCAATGTACACAGTGCAGGGGTCAGCAATATGTAACATACATAGTGCAGGGGTCAGCAGTATGTAACATGCACAGTGCAGGGGTCAGCATTATGTAACGTACATAGTACAGGGGTCAGCAGTATGTAAAGTAAATAGTACAAGAGTCAGCAGTATGTAACGTAAACACTGCAGGGGTCACCAATATGTAACATACACAGTGCAGGGGTCAGCAGTATGTAATGTACATGGTGCAGGGGTAAGCAATATGTACCGTACATGGCGCAGGGGTCAGCAGTATGTAATGTACACAGAGCAGGGGTCAGCAGTATGTAATGTAAATGGTGCAGGGGTCAGCAGTATGCAATATACACAGTGCAGGGGTCAGCAGTATGTAACATGCACAGTGCAGGGGTCAGCAGTATGTATCATACACAGTGCAGAGGTCAGCAATATGTAACGTACATGGTGTCGGGGTCAGCAGTATGTAACATACTTAGTGCAGGGGTCAGCAGTATGTTACGCATGCGGTGCCAGGGTCAGCAGTATGTAACGTACATGGTGCAGGGGTCAGCAGTATGTAACGTACATGGTGCAGAGGTCAGCAGTATGTAACGTACATGGTGCAGGGGTCAGTCTACTATCTACACAGTCTGAAGGGGAGGCATAGTGGGGGGGGGCACAAATATATATTTGTTTTGCATTCCTAACCTGTTCGTGTCCTGTAGATATTGCGATAGGCTATACATCTGAGCCCCAGGCTTCCCTGGCATTTTATGGCCAGTAAGGAAGCCGTATGGATTTGAACGCTCCGCCAACAGCTGGAGGGAGGAAGGTTCTGGAACACGTTGGCCACCAACTAGAAAGATGTAGAAATCTGTTGCTGGTTCCTGAGTGAAGTGGAAAAGTTACTTTTAATAAAATCCATTTACAAAAAAAATCAAATGTATCAATTATAGATTTATTACTCTTTTAAGTGAAAGGAAGGAATGAGGAAAATATGATGGGGGGGGGAGGGGTTGAACCGCGGCTCGTCTTCCGCAAACCTCCTCTGATCGGGGACTCTGCCGTACAGGCGCTGTCTGGCGGCTCGTCTGCCGTGCGCAGACCGTAAGCTCTTCAGACGGAGAGCGCTAACCTCCTTTGTGGCGTCTGTACTGTATGTAATTGTATTCATTAGATCCCGGCTGTGTTTAATTGTCCTGACAATTTCTCGGTGCCGGGATCAATGACGTGCGACGCCGCGTGTGTGTACAAATTACATAGTACATTACACACCGCGCCGGGCGGGAGCAACGCTGCCAGAGGATCTGTGTAACCTGGAATGTGACTGCGGTCCCCGACCCCGCCACTGCCAAGACTGGAGGGGTACAATGACCGAAACTAGTGTCCCCGACCCCGCCACTGCCAAGACTGGAGGGGTACAATCACCGAAACTAGTGTCCCCGACCTCGCCACTACCAGGACTGCAGGGGTACAATCACCGAAACTAGTGTCCCAGACCCCACCACTGCCAAGACAGGAGGGGTACAATCACCGAAACTAGTGTCCCAGACCCCACCACTGCCAGGACTGGAGGGGTACAATCACCAAAACTAGTGTCCCCGACCCCACCACTGCCAAGACTGGAGGGGTACAATCACCGAAACTAGTGTCCCCGACCCCGCCACTGCCAAGACTGGAAGGGTACAATCACCGAAACTAGTGTCCCCGACCTCGCCACTGCCAGGACTGGAGGGGTACAATCACCAAAACTAGTGTCCCCGACCCCACCACTGCCAAGACTGGAGGGGTACAATCACCGAAACTAGTGTCCCAGACCCCACCACTGCCAGGACTGGAGGGGTACAATCACCAAAACTAGTGTCCCCGACCCCACCACTGCCAAGACTGGAGGGGTACAATCACCGAAACTAGTGTCCCCGACCCCGCCACTGCCAAGACTGGAAGGGTACAATCACCGAAACTAGTGTCCCCGACCTCGCCACTGCCAGGACTGGAGGGGTACAATCACCGAAACTAGTGTCCCCGACCTCGCCACTGCCAGGACTGGAGGGGTACAATCACCGAAACTAGTGTCCCCCGACCCCGCCACTGCCAGGACTGGAGGGGAACAATCACCAAAACTAGTGTCCCCGACCCCGCCACTGTCAGGACTGGAGGGGTACAATCACCGAAACTAGTGTCCCCGACCTCACCACTGCCAGGACTGGAGGGGTACAATCACCGAAACTAGTGTCCCCAACCTCACCACTGCCAGGACTGGAGGGGTACAATGACCGAAACTAGTGTCCCCAACCTCACCACTGCCAGGACTGGAGGGGTACAATCACCGAAACTAGTGTCCCCGACTCCGCCACTGCCAGGACTGGAGGGGTACAATCACCGAAACTAGTGTCCCTGACCCCACCACTGCCAGGACTGGAGAGGTTCAATCACCAAAACTAGTGTCCCCGACCCCACCACTGTCAGGACTGGAGGGGTACAATGACCGAAACTAGTGTCCCCGACCCCACCACTGCCAGGACTGGAGGGGTACAATGACCGAAACTAGTGTCCCCGACCTCGCCACTGCCAGGACTGGAGGGGTACAATCACCGAAACTAGTGTCCCCGACCCCGCCACTGCCAGGACTGGAGGGGTACAATGACCGAAACTAGTGTCCCCGACCCCGCCACTGCCAGGACTGGAGGGGTACAATCACCGAAACTAGTGTCCCCAACCTCACCACTGCCAGGACTGGAGGGTTACAATGACCGAAACTAGTGTCCCCGACTCCACCACTGCCAGGACTGGAGGGGTACAATCACCGAAACTAGTGTCCCCAACCTCACCACTGCCAGGACTGGAGGGTTACAATGACCGAAACTAGTGTCCCTGACCCCACCACTGCCAGGACTGGAGGGGTTCAATCACCGAAACTAGTGTCCCCGACCCCACCACTTCCAGGACTGGAGGGGTACAATGACCGAAACTAGTGTCCCTGACCCCACCACTGCCAGGACTGGAGGGGTTCAATCACCGAAACTAGTGTCCCCGACTCCACCACTGCCAGGACTGGAGGGGTACAATGACCGAAACTAGTGTCCCTGACCCCACCACTGCCAGGACTGGAGGGGTACAATGACCGATACTAGTGTCCCCGGCCCCGCCACTGCCAGGACTAGAGGGGTACAATCACCGAAACTAGTGTCCCCGACCCTACCACTGCCAGGACTGGAGGGGTACAATCACCGAAACTAGTGTCCCCAACCTCACCACTGCCAGGACTGGAGGGGTACAATCACCGAAACTAGTGTCCCCGACTCCACCACTGCCAGGACTGGAGGGGTACAATCACCGAAACTAGTGTCCCCGACTCCACCACTGCCAGGACTGGAGGGGTTCAATCACCGAAACTAGTGTCCCCGACCCCACCACTGCCAGGACTGGAGGGGTACAATGACCGAAACTAGTGTCCCTGACCCCACCACTGCCAGGACTGGAGGGGTACAATCACCGAAACTAGTGTCCCCGACCCCACCACTGCCAGGACTGGAGGGGTACAATCACCGAAACTAGTGTCCCCGACTCCACCACTGCCAGGACTGGAGGGGTACAATGACCGAAACTAGTGTCCCCGACCCCGCCACTGCCAGGACTGGAGGGGTACAATGACCGATACTAGTGTCCTCGGCCCCGCCACTGCCAGGACTAGAGGGGTACAATCACCGAAACTAGTGTCCCCGACCCCGCCACTGCCAGGACTGGAGGGGTACAATGACCGAAACTGGTGTCCCCCGACCCCACCACTGCCAGGACTAGAGGGGTACAATCACCGAAACTAGTGTCCCCGACCCCGCCACTGCCAGGACTGGAGGGGTACAATCACCAAAACTAATGTCCCCGACCTCGCCACTGCCAGGACTGGAGGGGTACAATCACCAAAACTAATGTCCCCGACCCCGCCACTGCCAGGACTGGAGGGGTACAATCACCGAAACTAGTGTCCCCGACCCCGCCACTGCCAGGACTGGAGGGGTACAATCACCGAAACTAGTGTCCCCGACCCCACCACTGCCAGGACTGGAGGGGTACAATCACCGAAACTAGTGTCCCCGACCTCGCCACTGTCAGGACTGGAGGGGTACAATCACCGAAACTAGTGTCCCCAACCCTGCCACTGTCAGGACTGGAGGGGTACAATCACCGAAACTAGTGTCCCCGACCCTACCACTGTCAGGACTGGAGGGGTACAATCACCGAAACTAGTGTCCCCGACCCCGCCACTGCCAGGACTGGAGGGGTACAATCACCGAAACTAGTGTCCCCGACCTCACCACTGCCAGGACTGGAGGGGTACAATCACCGAAACTAGTGTCCCCGACCCTGCCACTGCCAGGACTGGAGGGGTACAATCACCAAAACTAATGTCCCCGACCTCGCCACTGCCAGGACTGGAGGGGTACAATCACCAAAACTAATGTCCCCGACCCCACCACTGCCAGGACTGAAGGGGTACAATCACCGAAACTAGTGTCCCCGACCCCGCCACTGCCAGGACTGGAGGGGTACAATCACCGAAACTAGTGTCCCCGACCCCGCCACTGCCAGGACTGGAGGGGTACAATCACCGAAACTAGTGTCCCCGACCCTGCCACTGCCAGGACTGGAGGGGTACAATCACCGAAACTAGTGTCCCCGACCTCACCACTGCCAGGACTGAAGGGGTACAATCACCAAAACTAATGTCCCCGACCTCGCCACTGCCAGGACTGGAGGGGTACAATCACCAAAACTAATGTCCCCGACCTCGCCACTGCCAGGACTGGAGGGGTACAATCACCGAAACTAGTGTCCCCGACCCTGCCACTGCCAGGACTGGAGGGGTACAATCACCAAAACTAATGTCCCCGACCTCGCCACTGCCAGGACTGGAGGGGTACAATCACCAAAACTAATGTCCCCGACCTCGCCACTGCCAGGACTGGAGGGGTACAATCACCAAAACTAATGTCCCCGACCCCACCACTGCCAGGACTGAAGGGGTACAATCACCGAAACTAGTGTCCCCAACCCCGCCACTGCCAGGACTGGAGGGGTACAATCACCGAAACTAGTGTCCCCGACCCCGCCACTGCCAGGACTGGAGGGGTACAATCACCGAAACTAGTGTCCCCGACCTCACCACTGCCAGGACTGGAGGGGTACAATCACCAAAACTAGTGTCCCCGACCTCACCACTGCCAGGACTGGAGGGGTACAATCACCAAAACTAGTGTCCCCGACACTATAAAACATTAACCCTTTCCCTTCCATAGTACCAAATATCCTTAGCCACTTTGTTTCCATAATATCCTTCAATGGTGACCCATTTCCCCTCATGGTTCCCTCTAAATGTAACCCTTTCCCATCCATGATACCTTACACCATTAACCCCTCCATTACCACAACAACTTTAACCTCTTCTTTCACATACACATCTACAGTGTTAACCCTTTCTGCTCTATAATACAAGACAACCATAATCTCTTCTTCCTACGGTATTAACCCCCTTCTGCTGTCTAATACACAACAAACTTAACCCCTTCAATTCCTTGAAATTCCTTGAAATGCCACAAACCATGGACCTTGACTTGAACTCCATAGTACGCGGCAACTTTAACCCTTTCTATTCCAGTGTGTTGTTAAAAAAAAATGTAAAATCTAATATCCATAATGTTCTTTATTGTTAACCCATTTCATTCTGAAAAAGAGATCTGAATACTCTTTTTAATTTTATAACGTCGGAAATAACGATACAAACAGTCACATTTGACAATCCAATATATGTTTACATATAAAAAAAAAATCTTTCATGTTTTGCGAGCGTTGCCTGTCTGCGGCCTCTTTACACAACTTTTCGGACTCCCAGCATGCTTTGCAGCTTCTCCTCCTTTTCTAAAGGACTACATCTCCCATGGTACTTTGCTGCTTCATTCCTGACTCCGCCTCCTGAAACTCCACCTCTCAGAAGGCGGGCTCTGTGCAGTGTGTGACACAGCAATGCTTACACACAGGGCATAGTAACTATGGGGATGATATACTAAAAGGCAAATCCACTGTGAACTGCAAGTGCGGTCATGTACAGTGCCTTGAAAAAGTATTCATACCCCTTGAAATTTTTCCACATTTTGTCATGTTACATCCAAAATTGTAAATGTATTTTATTGGGATTTTATCTGATAGACCAACACAAAGTGGCACATAATTGTGAAGTAGAAGGAAAATGATAAATGGTTTTCAAAATGTTTTACAAATAAATATGTGAAAAGTGTGGGGGGCATTTGTATGGCGCCCCCCCCCCCCCGGAGTCAATACTTTGTAGAACCCCCTTTCTCTACAAGTCTTTTTGGGGATGTCTCTACCAGCTTTGCACATCTAGAGAGGGACATTTTTGCCCATTCTTCTTTGTAAAATATCTCAAGCTCTGTCAGATTGGATGGAGAGCGTCTGTGAACAGCAATTTTCAAATCTTGCCACAGATTCTCAATGTGATTTAGGTCTGGACTGTGACTGGGCCATTCTAACACATGAATATGCTTTGATCTAAACCATTCCATTATAGCTCTGGCTGTATGTTTAGGGTGGTTGTCCTGCTGGAAGGTGAACCTCCACCCAGTCTCAAGTCTTTTGCAGACTCTAATGCCGCGTAAACACGGTCGGACTTTTCGGCTACAAAAGTCCGACAGCCCATCCGACAGACTTTCGACAGACTTTCGACAGACTTTCGACTGACTTTCGACAGACTTTTGGCGGACTTGCGGCGGACTTTCTAACGAACGGACTTGCCTACATACGATCACACAAAAGTCCGACGGATTCGTACGTGATGACGTACAGCGGACTAAAATAAGTTCATAGCCAGTAGCCAATAGCTGCCCTAGTGTGGGTTTTTGTCCGTCGGACTAGCACACAGACGAGCGGATTTCTGGGTCCGGCGGAGTTACGATGTAAAGATTTGAAGCTTGTTTCAAATCTAAAGTCCGTCAGATTTGCGGCTGGAAAAGTCCGCTGAAAGTCCGGGGAAGCCCACACACGATCGGATTGTCAGCCAGCTTTAGTCCGTCAGCGTCCATCTGACTTTTGTAGACGAAAAGTCCGACCGTGTGTACGGTAACAGGTTTTCTTCTAAAATTTCCCTGTATTTGGCTCCATCCATCTTCCTATCAACTCTGACCAGCTTCTCTGTCCCTGCTGAAGAAAAGCATCCCCACCACATGATGCTGCCACCACCATGTTTCACGGTGGGGGTGGTGTGTTCAGGGTGATGTGCAGTGTTAGATTTCCACCACACATAGTGTTTTGCTTTTAGCCCAAAAATTTCAATTTTGGTCTCATCTGACCAGAGCACCTTCTTCCACGTTTGCTGTGTCCTCCACATGGCTTCTCACAAACTGCAAACAGGACTTCTTATGATTTTCTTCTCACCACTTTGTGGAGATCACGACTAATAGTTGTCCTGTGGACAGATTCTCCCACCTGAGCTGTGGATCTCTGCAGCTCCTCCAGAGTTACCATGGACCTCTTGGCTGCTTCTCTGATGAATGTTCTCCTGTCAGTTTAGGTGGACGGCCATGTCTTGGTAGGTTTGCAGTTGTCCCATACTCTTTCCATTTTCAGATGATGGATTGAACAGAGCTCCGTGAGATGTTCAAAGCTTGGGATATTTTTTTATAACCTAACCCTGCTTTAAACTTCTCCACAACTTTATCCCTGACCTGTCTGGTGTGTTCCTTGGCCTTCATGATGCTATTTGTTCACTAAGGTTCTCTAACAGACCTCTGAGGGCTTCACAGAACAGCTGTATTTATACTGAGATTAATGCAATATCAACCCCTTCTGTCCCATAATACTCTGCAACATTAACCTCTTCCATCCCATAATACTCTGCAACATTAACCCCTTCCGTCCCATAATACTCTGCAACATTAACCCCCTCCATCCCATAAAAGACTGGAACATTAACCCCTTCCATCCCATAATACACTGCAACATTAACCCCTTCCATCCCATAATACACAGCAACATTAACCCTTTACATCCCATATTACACTGTAACATTAACCCCTTCCATCCCATAATACACTGCAATATTAACCCCTTCCTTCCCATAATACACAGCAACATTAACCCCTTCGATCCCATAATACACTTCAACATTAACCCTTTCCGTCCCATAATACACAGGAACATTAACCCCTTCCATCCCATAATACTCTGCAACATTAACCCCTTCCTTCCCATAATACACTGCAACATTAACCCCTTACATCCCATATTACACTGCAACATTAACCCCTTCCATCCTATAATACACAGCAAAATTAACCCCTTCCATCCCATAATACACGGCAACATTAACCCCTTCCATCCCATAATACACCGCAACATTAACCCCTTCCATCCCATAATACATTGCAACATTACCCCCATCTATCCCATAATACACTGCAATATTAACCCCTTCCTTCCCATAATACACTGCAACATTAACCCCTTCAATCCCATAACACATTGCAATATTAACCCCTTCCATCCTATAATACACTGCAACATTAACCCCTTCCATCCTATAATACACTGCAACATTAACTCCTACCATCCCATAATACTCTGCAACATTAACCCCTTCCATCCTATAATACACTGTAAAATTAACCCCTTCCATCCCACAATACACAATTTCATTAACCCCTTTTATCCCATAATACACTGGAATATCAATCTCTTCCATCTCATAATACACTGCAACATTAACCCCTTCTATCCCATAATACACTGCAACATTATCCGCTTCCTACCCCTAAAAAAAACTGTAACATTAACCCCTTCCTTCCCATAATACACCACAACATTAACCCCTTCAATCCCGTAATACACAGCAACATTAACCCCTTCCATCCCATAATACACTGCAACATTAACCCTTTCGATCCCATAATACACAGCAACATTAACACTTTCCATCCCATAATACTCTGCAACATTAACCCCTTTTGTCCCATAATACACTGCAACATTAACCCCTTCCATCCCTTATTACACTGCAACTTTAACCCCTTCCATCTCATAATACACAGCAAAATTAACCCCTTCCATCCTATAATACACTGAAACATTAACCACTTCCATCCTATAATACACCGCAACAGTAACCCCTTTCATCCCATAATACTGCAACATTAACCCCTTCCATCCCATAATACACTGCAACATTAACCCCTTCCACCCCATATTACACTGCGATATTAACCCCTTCTATCCCATTATACACAGCAACATCTAACCCTTCCATCCCATAATACAATGCAACATTAACCCCTTCCATCCCATAATACACTGCAACATTAACCCCTTCCTTCCCATAATACACTGCAACATTAACCCCTTCCTTCCCATAATACACTCCAACATTAACCCCTTCCATCCTATAATACACTGCAACATTAACCCCTTCCATCCTATAATACACTGCAACATTAACTCCTACCATCCCATAATACTGCAACATTAACCCCTTCCATCCCATAATATACTGCAACATTAACCCCTTCCATCTTATAATACATTGCAACATTAACTCCTACCATCCCATAATACAGCAACATTAACCCCTTCCTTCCCATAATACTGCAACATTAACCCCTTCCATCCCATATTACACTGCAACATTAACCCCTTCCATCCCATAATACACTGCAATATTAATCCCTTCCATCCCTTATTACACTGCAACTTTAACCCCTTCCATCCCATAATACACAGCAAAATTAACCCCTTCCATCCCATAATACACTGCAACATTAACTTCTTCCATCCCATAATACACTGCAACATTAACCCCTTCCATCCCATATTACAATGCAACATTAACCCCTTCCATCCCATAATACACTGCAATATTAATCCCTTCCATCCCATAATACACTGCAACATTAACTCCTTCCATCCCTTATTACACTGCAACTTTAACCCCTTCCATCCCATAATACACAGCAAAATTAACCCCTTCCATCCCATAATACACTGCAACATTAACTTCTTCCATCCCATAATACACTGCAACGGTAACCCCTTTCTTCCCATAATACTGCAACATTAACCCCTTGCATCCCATAATACACTGCAACATTAACCCCTTTCATTCCATAATACTGTAACATTAACCTCTTCCATCCCATAATACACTGCAACATTAACCCCTTCCATCACATAATACACTGCAACATTAACCCCTTCCATCCTGTATCACACCACTTTTATAGCATTCTATGGCCTATGCCCTTTCCATCCCATAATATTCTACAAAATGAACTCCTTTCCTTCCAATACACTCTACAGCTTTAACCCCTTCCTATCTGTAGTACTCCACACATGACTCCCTTTTATAATACTCTGCAGCCTTCTAAGGAAACCACTATTGATTTATTGATTTATTGATTCATTTATTAATGTCATTATCATGTTGATGAGGGGGCAAAATATAAGCAGATTAAACTTCAGTTTTAAACCTTTAATAGGTGGCATTTCGTTTTCCCTGTTGCCTTGACATTTCTTTTATAAAATCACCTTTTTTTCCCATCATTTTCTCAGAGCTGCTGATCCCCCTGCAGCCCTTTTTTTCAGTCACTTCCTGTCTACCATGCGCTTGCTCTAGTATTCGTCAACAGTCGACCGTGTCTGTGCAGCGTGTGGGGGTGCAGATGCTTGTAGTCTCTAGCGGGGGGGGGGGGGGAATGTGACACAGTGGTGAAGAAACCCTTGTTGGCAATCACAGAAGTTAAGACGTTTCTTGTGGTTGGCCACCAGGTTTGCACACATCTCAGGAGGGGTTTTAGTCTACTCTTTTTTACAGATCTTCACTAAATCCTTAAGGTTTCTGGCTGCCGCTTGGCAACTTGGACTTTCAATTCGCTCCATAAGGGTAAGACATTTCTTGTAGTTGGCCACCAGGCTTGCACACATCTCAGGAGGGGTTTTGGTCCACTCTTCTTTACAGATCTTCTCTAAATCCTTAAGGCTTCTTGGCTGTCGCTTGGCAACTCGAACTTTCAGTTCGCTCCATAAGGGTTAGACGTTTCTTGTAGTTGGCCACCAGGTTTGCATACATCTCAGGAGAATTCTGGTCCACTCTTCTTTACAGATCTTCTCTAAATCCTTAAGGTTTCTTGGCAGTCACTTGGCAACTCGGACTTTCAGTTCGCTCCATAAGGGTCAGACGTTTCTTGTAGTTGGCCACCAGGTTTGCACACATCTCAGTAGAGATTCTGGTCCACTCTTCTTTACAGATCTTCTCTAAATCCTTAAAGTTTCTTGGCTGTCGCTTGGCAACTCAGAGTTTCAGTTCGCTCCATAAGGGTCAAGCGTTTCTTGTAGTTGGCCACCAGGTTTGCACACATCTCAGGAGGGATTTTGGTCCACTTTTATTTACATATCTTCTCTAAATCCTTAAAGTTTCCTGGCTGTCGCTTGGCAACTCCGACTTTCAGTTCACTCCATAAGGGTCAGACGTTTCTTGTAGTTGGCCACCAGGTTTGCACACATCTCAAGAGGGATTCTGTTCCACTCTTCTTTACAGATCTTCTCTAAATCCTTAATTTTCTTGGCTGTCGCTTGGCAATTCTGAGTTTCAGTTCACTCCATAAGGGTCAGACGTTTCTTGTAGTTGACCACCAGGTTTGCACACATCTCAGGAGGGGTTTTGGTCCACTCTTCTTTACAGATCTTCTCTAAATCCTTAAAGCGGGGTTCCACCCAAATTTTGAACATTATCTCTATGCATTCTCTTCCTTGCCTAGATGCTGACATGCTGTGTAAAAAAATTTAAATCGCCGTAATTACCTTTTTTTTCTAATCTTCTTAGCACTTCCTGGTTTTCCTCCCATGGGAGTAGGCGTGTTTCTAGCCTCTCCCAGACCTCCCACAGTTCCCTGGGAGCTAGCCTCAGGCTTCCCAGCATGCATTGTGCAACAGCGTCATCACAACACCTCGGTGAATGCTGGGAGCACAGCATTCACCGCATCCAGGATATACATGCTTGTGGGCTTCAAATGCCCACAATGAAGATGGAAACCGCCTTCAGTGAATTTTATAAGTTATTCTTTACAACGAAATCGGACACAGGCGGACTTATTACACAGAACATGTGACTAGATAATCATGAGAAGAAAAGTTTTGAATGAACTCCAAAAAAAAAAAAACGATAGATAGGTGGACCCCCGCTTTAAGGTTTCCTGGCTGTCGCTTGGCAACTCGGACTTTCAGTTTGCTCCATAAGGTTCAGACATTTCTTGTAGTTGGCCACCAGGCTTGCACACATCTCAGGAGGGATTTTGGTCCACTCTTCTTTACAGATCTTCTCTAAATCCATATGGCTTCTTGGCTGTCGCTTGGCCACTCCAACTTTCAGTTTGCTCCATAAGGGTCAAACTTTCTTATAGTTGGCCACCAGGTTTGCACACATCTCAGGAGGAGTTTTGGTCCACTCTTCCTTACAGATCTTCTTTAAATCCTTAAAGTTTATTGGCTAGCGCTTGGCAACTCGGACTTTCAGTTCACTCCATAAGGGTCAGACGTTTCTTCTAGTTGGCCACCAGGTTTGCACACATCTCAGGAGAGATTTTGGCCCACTCTTCTTAACAGATCTACTCTAAATCCTTAAAGTTTCTTGGTTGTCGCTTGGCATCTCAGACTTTTAGTTCCCTCCATAAGGGTCAGACGTTTCTTGTAGTTGGCCACCAGGTTTGCACACATCTCGGGAGGGTTTTTGGTCCACTCTTCTTTACAGATCTTCTCTAAATCCTTAAGGTTTCTTGGCAACTCGAACTTTCAGTTCCCTCTATAAATTTTCTATAGGATTAAGGTCTAGACACTGGCTAGGCCACTCCATGACCTTAATGTGCTTCTTCTTGAGCCACACCTTTGTTGCCTTGGCGGTATGTTTTTGGGTCATTGTCATGCTGGAAGATCCATCCACGGCCCATCTTCAATGTTCTGGCTGAGGTAAGAAGGTCCTCATCCAAGATTTTACAATACACGGCCCCGTTCCATTGGCCCCTCAATGTGGCAAAGTCGGGCTGTACCTTTAGCAGAGAAACAGCCCCAAAGAATTATGTTTTCACCTCCATGCTTGACTGTAGGGATGGTGTTCTTAGAGTTATGGTCACCATTTTTCTTCCTTCAAATATGGTGAGTCAAGAGGGCAAAATATAAGCAGATTAAACTTCAGTTTTAAACCTTTAATAGTTGACATTTAGCTTTCTCTGTTGCCTTGCCATTTCTTTCATAAAATCCTGTTTTCACCTTTTTTTTTTCATCATTTTCTCAGAGCTGCTGATCCCCTTGCAGCCCTTTTTTTCAGTCACTTCCTGTCTACCATGCGCTCGCTCTAGTATTCGGCAACAGTTGACCGTGTCTGTGCAGTGTGTGGGGGTGTAGACGCTTATAGTCTCTAGCGGGGGGGGGGGGGCATGTGGCACAGTGGTGGAGAAACCCTTGTTGGCAATCACAGAAGTTAAGACGTTTCTTGTGGTTGGCCACTAGGTTTGCACACATCTCAGGAGGGATTTTAGTCTACTCTTCTTTACAGATCTTCTCTAAATCCTTAAGGTTTCCTGGCTATCGCTTGGCAACTCAGACTTTCAGTTCGCTCCATAAGGGTCAGACGTTTCTTGTAGTTGGCCACCAGGTTTGCACACATCTCAGAAGGGATTTTGGTCCACCCTTCTTTACAGATCCTTTCTAAATCCTTAAGGTTTCCTGGCTGTCGCTTGGCAACTTGGACTTTCAGTTCGCTCCATAAGGGTCAGACATTTCTTGTAGTTGGCCACCAGGTTTGCACACATCTCAGGAGGGATTTTGGTCCACTCTTCTTTACAGATCTTCTCTAAATCCTTAAGGCTTCTTGGCTGTCACTTGGCAACTCGAACTTTCAGTTCACTCCATAAGGGTCAGACGTTTCTTGTAGTTGGCCACCAGGTTTGCACACATCTCAGGAGGGTTTTTGGTCCACTCTTCTTTACAGATCTTTTCTAAATCCTTAAGGTTTCTTGGCAACTCGAACTTTCAGTTCCCTCTATAAATTTTCTATAGGATTAAGGTCTAGACACTGGCTAGGCCACTCCATGACCTTAATGTGCTTCTTCTTGAGCCACTCTTTTGTTGCCTTGGCGGTATGTTTTTGGGTCATTGTCATGCTGGAAGACCCATCCACGGCCCATCTTCAGTGTTCTGGCTGAGGGAAGAAGGTTCTCATCCAAGATTTTACAATACATGGCCCCATCCATTGGCCCCTCAATGCGGCAAAGTCAGGCTGTACCTTTAGCAGAGAAACAGCCCCAAAGAATTATGTTTCCACCTCCATGCTTGTCTGTAGGGATGGTGTTCTTAGTGTTATGGTCACCATTTTTCTTCCTTCAAATACGGTGAGTCGAGTTAATGCCAAAGAGCTCAACTTTGGTCTCATCTAACCACAGCACTTTCTCCCAATCCTCCTTTGAATCATTTAGATGTTCATTGGCAGGACTGTACATGTGCCTCCTTGAGAAGGGGGACTCACCGTATTTGGAGGAAGAAAAATGCTGACTATGTACCTAAGAACACCATCCCTACAGTCAAGCACAGAGGTGGAAACATGATGCTTTGGGGCTGTTTCTCTGCCAAAGGCACAGGCCGACTTTGCCATTGAGGGGCCAATAGATGGGGCCATGTATTGTAAAATCTTGGATGAAAACCTTCTACCCTCAGCCAAAACACCGTGGATGGGTTTTCCAGCATGACAATGACCCAAAACATACCGCCAAGGCTATAAAAGGGGTGGCTCAAGAAGAAGCATGTTAAGGTCATGGAGTGGCCTAGCCAGTCTCCAAACCTTAATCCCATAGAAAATGTATGGAGGGAGATGAAAGTTCGAGTTGCCAAGCAACAGTCAAGAAACCTTAGAGAAAATCCGTAAAGAAAAAATCCCTCCTGAGATGTGTGCAAACCTGGTGACCAACTACAAGAAACATCTGACCTCTGTGCTTGCCAAGGGTTTTTCCTAAGTACTAAGTCATGTTTTGTTTGGGGATCAAATACTTATTTTACTCACTGAACTGCAACTCCATTTATAACATTTGTATCGTGTTTTTTTCTAGATTTTTGGATGATATTCTGTCTCTATCGTATAAAAGTCACCTTTGATAAATATTATAGACCCTTCATTTCTTTGTAAGTGGGAGAACTTACAAAATCTGCAGAGGGTCAAATAATTATTTTCCCCACTGTAGGGGAACATTTAAAAAAAATGTATATTTCTACTTTAATGGGTCTTTTTAGTTTACAAATTGCCTGATTATTCCCACAACTGTCATGAATAATTCCTGTAGTGTGCCTAATACAGTGCCTTGATAAAGTGTTCATACCCCTTGAAATTTCCCACATTTTGTCATGTTACAACCAAAGACGTAAATGTATTTTATTGGGATTTTATGTGATAGATCAACACAAAGTGGCACATAATTGTGAAGTGGAAGGGAAATGATAAATGTTTTTCAAAAATATTTACAAATAAATATCGGAAAAGTGTGGTGTGCATTTGTATTCAGCCCCCTTAACTCTGATTCCCCAAACTAAAATCTAGTGGAAACAATTGCCTTCAGAACCTAATTAGTAAATAGAGTCCACCTGTGTGTAACCTAATCTCAATATAAATACAGCTGTTCTGTGAAGCCCTCAGAGGTTTGTTAGAGAACCTTAGTGAACAAACAGCATCATGAAGGCTATGGAACACACCAAACAGGTCAGGGATAAAGTTATGGAGAAGTTTAAAGCAGGGTTAGGTTATAAAAAAATATCCCAAGCTTTGAACATCTCACGGAGCTCTGTTCAATCCATCATCTGAAAATGGAAAGAGTATGGCAAAACTGCAAACCTACCAAGACATGGCCGTCCACCTAAACTGACAGGCCGGGCAAGGAGATCATTCATCAGAGAAGCAGCCAAGAGGTCCATGGTAACTCTGGAGGAGCTGCAGAGATCCACAGTTCAGGTGGGAGAATCTGTCCACAGGACAACTATTAGTCGTTCACTCCACAAATCTGCCCTTTATGGAAGAGTGGGAAAGACATTGTTGAAAGAAAGTCATAAGAAGTCCCGTTTGCATTTTGTGAGAAGCCATGTGGGGGACACAGCAAACATGTGGAAGAAGGTGCCCTGATCAGATTAGACCAAAATTGAAGTTTTTGGCCTAAATGCAAAACCTTATGTTTGGTAGAAAACTAACATTGCACATCACCCTGAACACACCATCCCCACTGTGAAACATGGTGGTGGCAGCATCATGTTGTGGGGATGCTTTTCTTCAGCAGGGACAGGGAAGCTGGTCAGAGTTAATTGCTATTCACAGACGCTCTGCAATCAATCTGACAGAGCTTGAGCTTTTTTGCAAAGAAGAATGGGCAAAAATGTCCCTCTCTAGATGTGCAAAGCTGGCAGAGACATCCCCGAAAAGACTTGCAGCTGTAACTGCAGAGAAAGGGCATTCTACAAAGTATTGACTCAGGGGGGCGCCATACAAATGCCCCCCACACTTTTCACATATTTATTTGTAAAACATTTTGAAAACCATTTATCATTTTCCTTCTACTTCACAATTACGTGCCACTTTGTGTTGGTCTATCACATAAAATCCCAATAAAAATACATTTATGTTTTTGGTTGTAACTTGACAAATGGTGGAAAATGTCAAGGAGTTTGAATACTTTTTCAAGGCACTGTATGTGTATTTCTTATGCTTATCAGTGCCATCTAGTGGCCATAATGTGGTATTTTTTTCTGATTGAGGTATTCCAGGAAAGCACTGCATTTTGGCCACTAGATGGAGCTGATGATCATAGGAAACACACATATTAGACACATTACAGGAATTATTCATGATAGTTGTGGGAATGCTCAGGTTTATATGTCATTTTAGCTTTTAGGTTTGGATCTTTTTTAACTATAAGTTAGCAACTTTCTCCTGAATATCGTGCTGCCCCCTTGTTGGTAAACCTGTTATTTCCTAGTAGGCCTTTCTTTTAGGTGACCAGTGAACACAGCAGTAGTGAACATGACTGTAGACAGGCCTTGTGACTTGCTACAAAGTTACAATGTACAGTCTGATCACTGGGGGATGAGAGAGGGAGGGGAGATTCCCTCCTGCCTGCAGCAGACTGATGACATCATCTAAGCATTGGCAAAGTCACTCAATGATGGCTCTTTAATGATAAAAGATGGAGCTTTTCTGATAATTGATATGATGAGTAATAAGTCATAAGTTACTGACAGGTCCACTTTAACCTCCATATTCACAGTCTCAAGCCACAAGCCGATGGGTGATCCAGAATTATCTGTACAATCGGGTTCTTGTTTTTGGTCATTTTCTCTGACTTTAAATATGAAGAGGCTGCCCATCATGCCTACTTTATAGGTTGGTCCCACCCAAACCCCACCTCTAAAATTGCAAGGTCTGCTCATTATGCCCACATTATGGGTTGTCCCACCCACATCCCGCTTCTTAATATGTGAGGACCGCCCACCATGTCCACTTTATGGGCCGGTTGGTTCCGCACAGAGTCCACCTTTAAATATGTGGGGACTATCTATCATGACCATTTTATAGATTGGTCCCACCCAGATTCTGCCTTTAAATGTGCAGGGCCTATCCATCATGCCTACTTTACGGGTTGGTCCTGCCCAGATCCTTGCCTTTAGATATGCTGGAACTTTCCATTATGCCCAGTTTATAGGTTGGTCCCACCCAGATCTCACCTTTAATTATACAGTACAAGGACTGCTCATCATATGTACTTTATTGATTGGTCCCACCCATGAACCTGTGAGGATCACACATCATGCCACCTTTTTAGGGATCCCGCCTTTAAACATGTGGGGACCACCCGTAATACCATATATACAGGTTGGTCCCTCCCCAGCCCCAACTTCAAATATGCAGGGACTGCCCATGATGCCCACTTTATGGGTTGGTCCCGCCCAGACCCCAACTTTAAACATATGGGGACCACTTATATTGCCTTCTTTACAGTTTGGTCCATCCCAGACCTCACCACTAAATATGCAGGAACTGCCCTCTTTATAGGTTGATTCTGCACAGACCCCACCTCTAGATATGTGGGGACCACCCTTCATGCTTACTTTATGGGTTGGTCTCACCTAGACTCCACCCCTAAATTCACAGGGACTGCCCATCATGCCCTCTTATGGGTTGGTCCGGTCCAGACACCGTCCTTAAATATGCAAGGCCTGCACACTTTATAGGTTGATTCCGCACAGACTCCGCCTCTAGATATGTGGGGACCACCCACCATGCCCACTTTATGGGTTGGTCCCACCCAGATCCCACCTTTAAACTTGTGGGGACCATCCATAATGCCTTCTTTAAAAGTTGGTTTATCCCATACCCAACCTCTAAATATGCATGGACTACCCATCATGCCTTCTTTACAGGATGGTCCTGTCCAGACCCCGCTTTTAAATATGCAGGGACTTACCACCATGCCCACTTTACAGATTGCTTCTGCACAGACCCTGCTTCTAGATATGTGGGGACCACCCATTATGCCTACTTTATGGGTTGGTCCCACCTAGACTCCACCTCTAAATTTACAGGGACTGGCCATCATACCCTCCTTACAGGTTGGTATGGTCTAGACCCTGTCTTTAAATATGCAAGAGCTGCCCACTTTATAGGCTGATTCCGTACAGACCCCAACTCTAGATATGTGGGGACCACCCACCATGCCTACTTTCTAGGTTGGCCCATCCCAGACCCCACCTCTAAATATGCATGGACTAACCATCATGCCCTCTTTACAGGATGGTCCTGTCCAGACCCCTGCCTTTAAATATGCAGGGAATTCCCAGCATGCCCACTTTACAGGTTGCTTCTGCACAGACCCCGCCTCTAGATACGTGGGGACCACCTATCATGCCTGCTTTATGGGTTGTCCCACCTAGACTCCACCTCTAAATATGCAGGGACTGCCCATCATGGCCCCTTCACAGGTTGATCCTGTTTAGACCCCAGCCAACAAATATGCAAGGAACACTCATCATACCCAATTTATAGGTTGATGTCACACAGACCCCACCTCTCCTGGCGAATCCGGACAGTTGCCATCTATTCATGTGCGTCCCATTGAGGAGATTATTACTTTGGATCCTGTGTCCTTATAGAGTGAGGGTAGTTATTTGTTGTAATTAGGAAGAGATTAGAGAAAGGGGTTAGGTTACGGGTACATGCATATATGTGGGTAGTTGCAGCGTGGTGTGGCGGCAGAGAACACTTGGAGTCCAGTGGCAAAAAGCAGAACTGTATTGAAATTAAAGTCCAGCAATGCAAAAGCCCGGTGGGGAGGCAAACCCAACCAGAAGCACTTACAGCAGGGTTTCTCAACCAGGGTTCCATGGAACCTTAAGAATCCTCTTGAGGTTGCTAGGGGTTCCTTGAGCAATGAACAATTTCTGCCATTCAGATAAGTTCCCACTGACACCATTGATCTTTTTAACTATCTGTAAGGGAGTAATTCTTTCCAAAGACCAGAAGTGTCAGGAGAATTCTTCCCACTGACCATCACACTAATGTATCATGAGTTGTAGTTACAGTAATTTTAGCAGGGGTTCCCTGAGACCAGAAAGTTATTTCTAGGGTTCCTCTGTGTTTAAAATATTGAAAAAGGCTGACTTACAGGATGCCACAGCCATGAGTCGTAGCAGTAGGTCTTAGGTGTGTCAACAGCGTCAATCTCAAATGTGGCCTGGCCAGTCCATACCAAAGTGGGGAGGCTTCCAGAAAGAATTTGCGTGTCTCTACACTCTCCCTACTCGTCTGGAACCTCTGCCTGATGCTAGCACTGCCCCTGACAGAATGGTATCCTGTCCTTACACTAGCCACACACCAAATGCGCGCCAAGCGCAGGAGCCAGGATCCCAGATAGACTCTGCCTGACCAAAGATGGCCTCTAGAATCACATGGGGCGCCAGCATCCAAACGGAACCAGGAAAGCATAAAGGAATTAACTTTCCTCTAGACTTCCTCCCCCTCTGCAATTCCGCTGTGGTTGAGTGCCACCTGCAGTGGAGAAAGCAGACTGCATCTGACTACACTGTTATCTTAAAGCAGAACTTGCGTGAGAGTGTTAGGTCTGCTTATTTCTAAAGCACTCCCCCAAAGTGTCATTTCATAGCAGAATAGCCCCTCCTACTCTCAGAGACCTCCTTGTTATACAGCAGCCATTCTCAACCAGGGTTCCGTGGAACCCTAGGGTTCCTCCAAAGGTGGATAGGGGTTCCTTGAGCTGTGGTTGATTTACCTCCTGTTTGATGGTGCCTACATAATTCTGAGCCAATGCCACTTGGAGGAGCCAGTGGTATGACACCAATGATCCTTATAGCTCTCTGTAAGGGGGCTATTCTTATGCCCCGTACACACGGTCGAACATTGATCGGACATACCGACAACAAAATCCATGGATTTCTTCCGACAGATGTTGGCTCAAACTTGTCTTGCATACACACGGTCACACAAAGTTGTCGGAAAATCCGATCGTTCTAAACGCGGTGACGTAAAACACGTACGTCGGGACTATAAACGGGGCAGTAGCCAATAGCTTTCGTCTCCTAATTTATTCTGAGCACGCGTCTCACTTTGTGCGTCGGATTTGTGTACACACGATCAGAATTTCCGACAACAGATTTTGTTGTCGGAAAATTTTATAGCCTGCTCTCAAACTTTGTGTGTCGGAAATTCCGATGGAAAATGTGTGATGGAGCCTACACACGGTCGGAATTTCCAACAACAAGGTCCTATCACACATTTTCCATCGGAAAATCCGACCGAGTGTACAGGGCATAACACTGACCACCAAAGTAAGGGGCATTGTTCCCTCTGACCCCCAATGAATGGGTTTTATCAGGGGTTCCCTAGACCTGAAAATAATTTTAAGGTTTCCCCTGAGCTAAAAAGGTTGAGAAAGGCTGTTATACAGTATCCTTTTCTGGTAGAATAGCCCCTCCCACTATTAGTGTCCACTGTCATGTGACACTGAGAATACTTTTAGAACACACCCCAATGTTTTTATTCATCTGCATCAGGACACCCCTATATTATAAGCCAGTTGAATCAAACATATGGATACAAATGGACATTAGAAGTGAAATGGTATATCCGGGGATGGTGGGGGGTATGATCTGACAAAGAACCGTCTTGCAGTGCAGCAATACCCCTGAAGAACACCAATGACAGGATGGGGTTGGGTGTTTCTGGCTTCTGTCAGGTAGGCTGTAAGGGGCCCTGTGATTTCTAATAGCCATTACATACAATGCAGTTCCATCCATTTTTGACCCCTTTTAGGCCTTCAGCAGCATAGAGGCCTCAGTTGTGCAGATCTGTTCTATTAACTGTAACCTTCTGCAGCTTACAGCCTGGAGAGAAGAGGACATCACCTGGGATGTGTTATACTGCTATATATAAGAGCTGGGGTCTTCCCATCACCCCCCTCTGACACATCCAACCCCCAACCCCAACCATTTTTGGCTTATTAGTTGAGCATCATGGGAAATGTAGTTCCAAAACATCTGGGGTGCCAAGGTTCGCCATCACTGTTATAGAAGGTCTTCGTTTAGTGTTAGTAGTTAGGGTGGTCTTAAAGAAGGGCTTTGTTTAGTGTTAGGATTTAAGGTGGTCTTCCTTTAGAGGGGCTTTGTTTAGTGTTAGGGTTTAGGGTGGTCTTCCTATAGAAGGGCTTTGTTTGGTGGTAGGGGCTGGGGTGGTCTTCTTATAGAAGGGCTTTGTTTAGTGTTAGGATTTAGGGTGGTCTTCCTATAAATGGACTTTGTTTAGTGTAAGGGTTCAGGATGGATTTCCTTTAGAAGGGCTTCATTTAGTGATAGGGGTGGGTTAGTATAACTTTCCTATAGAAAGTCTTAATTTAGTATTAGGGAATAGGATGACTTTCTTATAGACAGGCTTCATTTAGTGTAAGGGTTTAGGGTGGACTTCCTATAGAAGGGCTTTGTTAATATTTAGGGTGGTCTTTGTATAGAATGGCTTTGTTTATTTTTAGGGTTTAGGGTGTTCTTTGTATAGAATGGCTTTGTTTGGTGTTAGAGGTTAGGGAGGTCTTCGTATAGAAGGGCTTAGTTTGGTGTTAGAGGTTAGGGTGGTCTTCGTATAGAAGGGCTTTGAGGTTAGGGTGGTCTTCTTATAGAAGGGTTTGTTTGGTTTTAGGGGTTGGGGTGGTTTACTTACAGAAGGAATTTATTTAGTTTTAGATATTAGAGTTGTTTCCTAACAGAAGTGCTTTGCTTGGTGTTAGAGGTTAGGGTGGTCTTCATATAGAAGTGTTTTGTGTAGTGTTAGGGGTTAGGATGACTTTCTTATAGAGGGGCTTCATTTAGTGTCGGGTTTTAGGGTGGCTTATGCCGCGTACACACGAGCGGACTTTACGGCAGACTTTGCCCGGCGGACGGGATTTGGTCGGACAATTCGATCGTGTGTGGGCTCCAGCGGACTTTGTTTTCTCAAAAGTTGGACGGACTTAGATTTGAAACATGTTTTAAATGAATCCGTCGAAATCGAGTCCGGTCGAAAAGTCCGCCGTCTGTATGCTAGTTCGACGGACATAAAGCCACGCTAGGGCAGCTATTGGCTACTGGCTATGAACTTCCTTGTTTTAGTCCGGTCGTACGTCATCACGTACGAATTCGACGGACTTTGATGGATTGTGTGTAGGCAAGTCCGTTCATTCAGAAAGTCCGTCGTAAAGTACGTCGAAAAGTCCACCGGGCAAAGTCTGCCGTAAAATCCGCTCGTGTGTACGCGGCATTACTTATAGGGCTTCCTTCCTTGGGTGGTTTACTGGCAGGTAGTGAAGTTTTAGTAAAGGGTTAAGTACTAAGACATCGTGTTAAGGTGTTATTAAAGTATTACTTAAGGCAAAACATTTTTTTTAGTTTTTGATAGAGTGGAGAGTGATTGGAACCCCTGTCAGTCAGCTTGCACTGATCTTCATACATTAAGTCATTTCAGGGTAAGAAACGCCGGGACTGTCCCACCAGCACTATGATAGCTGTGCGTGATGGGGTCAAATTAGTCTGGGACGCCTTCGTGCAGCATAAGTCCACAGCTCAGCTTCTACTCCCTACTTTTCAGACTTTTGATGAGACATTGACCCTAACCAGTTTGTCTGTCCTTTCCCCTGGCCACAGAATTTCCCTTCCTTCTTTGCGTTGCGGAAGGGCGGGCAGCCATTTTTTATTTTAGCATAGGGACAAAGTGGTTTATAGGCCTACAATTCTCTTTTTATTTGTATGGTTGTCCCTGCCTGTGTTTGCTGGAACAGGGCAGCGATGTTGTCCCACCAACACATTGACAGCTGCTCATTATTGCCTCCTAGGGTTAACCGAAATCATCTAATCCTCACTTGAGCGTCCTATCGGTTGTCAGATGAAAACCGAGACTGTCCCACCAACACATTGACAGGTGCTCATTATTGCCTGCTAGGGTTATCCAAAATCATCTGATCCTCACTTGAGCATCCTATCAGTTGTCAGATTGGGATAGGGATGTATACCGGTCCATCTATGGTCACCGTGCGGCTTTAGGTTCATTCACCTGGCTTCAAATGACCTGCTTATATTAATTAGAGTAATTTCAAGGTATGAAAACCGGGACTGTCCCACCAACACATTGACAGCTGCTCATTATTGCCTCCTAGGGTTATCCAAAATCATCTGATCCTCACTTGAACATCCTATCAGTTGTCAGATGAAAACGGAGACTGTCCCACCAACACATTGACAGCTGCTCATTATTGCCTCCTAGGGTTAACCGAAATCATCTGATCCTCACTTGAGCGTCCTATCGGTTGTCAGATGAAAACCGAGACTGTCCCACCAACACATTGATAGCTGCTTATTACTGCCTCCTAGGGTTAACCAAAATCATGTGATCCTCATTTGAGCTTTCTATCGGTTGTCAGATGAAAACCGAGACTGTCCCACCAACACATTGATAGCTGCTTATTACTGCCTCCTAGGGTTAACCAAAATCATGTGATCCTCATTTGAGCTTCCTATCGGTTGTCAGATGAAAACCGAGACTGTCCCACCAACACATTGATAGCTGTACGTGATGGGCTCAAATTAGTCTGGGACACCTTTGTGCAGCATAAGTCCACAGCTCAGCTTCTACTCCCCATTTTTCAGACTTTTGATGAGACTTGACTCTAACCAGTCTGTCTGCCCTTCCCCCTAGCCATAGGATTTACCCTCCTTCTTAGCGCTACGGAAGGGCGGGCAGCCATTTTTATTTTTGCATAGGGACAAACTGATGTACAGGATTTTGGTTTGATTTCCCAGTTTGCATGGCTGTCCCGGCCTGTGTTTTCCTTTGACAGGGCAGGGGCGACATGCCCACGACCAATTGCACTTATCTCCCTGTTGACCTGTTCTGTGAACAGAGATGATCACAGAGGGCCACAACTACTGTAGGATTGTCCATGCTGCTTCCCTCAGCCATAGGTGGGGTAGATGTCCTCCATGATTTACCACCTTCCATTGCTGCTATCAAAGAATCACCCAAAACGGCAAATATCTGTAATCAGTAATGAGGATCCAAGGTGCTCACTATAGGGTTTGCCAAAATCATCCGATCCTCACTTGAGTGTCTATTCAGTAGACATGTGCAGAACGGAAAAATGTGTTTTGTTTCGTTTTTTTTTTGATTCGTTATTTACATAAATTCGTTTAGTTAAATTTCTTTAAACCGGTTAATTTGTTTTCGGAATTCATTTATTCGTATTCGAATTGATTCAAATTTTTCGATCCAAATTTGGATAGATTCAAATCAATTTAGAAAAGTTTTCGCATTCGAATAGTTTTCCAATTTACAAAGAGAATGAAATAGATTAGAAAATAAAGAAATAGAATAGAAAAAAATAGAACAGAATAGAAAAGAATATAACAGAACATAAAAGGATAGAATATAATAAAGTAAAACAGAACAAAATAGGACAGAAAATAAAAGAACAGAATGGAACGGAATAGAATAGAAATGAATAGAAAAGAATTTAAAAAAATATATAATTAAATAGAAAGATTATAACCATCTTCTGAAATTCAAATAGAATATAATAGAATAAAAAAAATAGAAGAGAATAGAAAAGAATATAACAGAACATAAAATAATAGAATATAATAAAGTAAAACAGAACAAAATACGACAGAAAACAAAAGAACAGAATGGAATAGAATAGAAATGAATAGAAAAGAATAAAAAAAGAATATAATTAGATAGAAATATTATAACCATCTTCTGAAATTCAAAAAGAATAGAATAGAATTTAAAAAAAAAAACAATAGAATAGAATAGAAATAATATAACCATTTTCCAAAATTCATATAGAATCAATTTGAATTTGAATAAAATAGAAAAAAATTTAGTAGAATAGAATAGCAAATAACACAATAGTATAGAAAAAAACAACAGAATAGAATAGAATAGACTGTTACAGTCCTGAGCATCTTCCTATTCAAATCTATTCTTTTCTATTCAAATTCAAATTTATTCTTTGAATTTTGGGAAATGGTTATATTCTTCTTCTTCTTCTATTCTATTGTTTTGTTTTTTTTAATTAGATTCTTTTTCTATTTGTTTATTCTATTCTATTCTATTATTTTATTTTCTATTCTATTCTTTTCTATTCAAATTCAAATTTATTCTATTCGAAATTTGAATTTCGGAAGATGGTTATATTCTTTCTATTCTATTCCATGCTGTTGTTTTTTTTTTATACTATTCTGTTATTTTCAATTCTATTCCAATCTATTTTTTTCTATCCTATTCTTTACTCCTGTATTCAAATTCAGATTTATTCTATTTGAAATTCGAATTTCGGAAGATGGTTATATTCTTTCTATTCTATTCCAAGCTGTTATTTTTTTCTATACAATTCTGTTATTTTCAATTCTATTCTAATCTATTTTTTTCTATCCTATTCTTTTCTCATGTATTCAAACTCAAATTTACTGTATTCTATTTGAAATTCGAATTTCAGAAGATGGTTATATTCTTTCTATATTATTCTATTCTATTCTATTTGCTTATAGTATATTCTAGTCTATTCTGTTCTCTTATTTTCTATTCTATTTTATTCTGTTTTACCTATTATATTCTATTCTTTTATTTTCTGTTATATTCTTTTCTATCCTATTATTTTTTTTTGTATTCTATCCCTTTATTTTCTATTCCTTTTTTTATTCTCTTTGGAAATTTGAAAATTATTCGAATTCGAAAACGATTCGAATTCCATCCGAATTTTATTTTCATTATTTCGGATTCGTTTTAATTTCTTATATTCTTTTCTCTTATATTATTTTTTTTTCTATTTTATCCCTTTATTTTCTATTCCTTTTGTATCCTCTTTGGAAATTTGAAGATTATTCAGATTCGAAAGCGATTCGCACCCGAATTTCGTCCGAATATTATTTTCGTTGTTTCGGATTCGTTTTCAATCCTTATATTCTTTTCTCTTCTATTATTTTTTTTTCTATTCTATCCCTTTATTTTCTATTCCTTTTTTATCCTCTTTGGAAATTTGAATATTATTCAAATTCGAAAACGATTCGCACCTAAATTTCGTCCGAATATTATTTTCGTTATTTTTCGGATTCGTTTTAAATTCGGTACTATTGTAATTTGGAAATTCGGATACATTCAAATTTCTAAAAAAACTAAAATTTGTCAGAATTTCAATTCGGAATGAAACGAACCAATCCTACCACCAGCACCACATTGGACGGGTGGCTGCCATGATAACATTGGGATACTGGTGTCATGACACTGTAACAAAGCCAGGAGGATTGTTTTGGGGATTGGACACCGGTAGTGTAGGTAGGGGGCAGCGTGGATTTGGAGGGAATGCTGTCAGTACCCTGTAAGTTAAGTGCAGCTGCTTTGGGGTTAAAGTGAACCTGTAGGCACACAAGTCAACACCGCTACCATGTTCCCATGGCAGGCCCTGGGCTTGGTGGTTGCCTAATGAGATGCCATGCTCTGTATTGCAGAAGGAAGGGACAGTGGCACATGTTCCCCTATGCTTAAAACTGGTAGTTCTTAATGGGTCTAGCAGTTAATTGATAGAGCAGGGGAATATAGGAATGTGGGGAGGTGCAGCGTGGTGCAGCGGTGGCAGAAAACAGTCAGAGTCCAGGATTATATTGTAATTGAAGTTCAGAAATACACAACAAGCCAGACGGGAAGGAAAACCGACCGGGAGCACTCACAGGATGTAACAGCCATGAGTAGTAGCAGAAGACCTCAGCTGTGCTGACAGCACCTGTCTTGAGGGGCAGAATGTGGCCTGGCCAGTCCGTACCCAAGCGGGGAGGCTGTCCCTGACTCCCGAAGGCCAGGGTCTTAAGTAGACTCTGCCTGACCCAAGATGGCGGCCAGAGCCACATGGGGTGACAGCATCCAACTGGATAGCTGCACTTTGTGACCCAGGAAAACATAGAGGAAATAGGATCCTCTTGACTTGACTTCCCTCTGCAATGCTGCTGTGGTTGAGCGCCACCTGCAGTGGAAAAAATAGACTGCACCTGCCTACAGTATGGTTTCCGCCTATTCGGGTTTGACCCAGACAGTCCAGGTTTACAACTTGTGTTGGGGTTTCTGTCAACCTGAACCCCGGACACCACATACCTCCAGTCCGGTCAGGTAAATCTGTCCCAGGAAACTCAGTGGGGTATCCTCAGGAATTCCTGTCGCCTACCCCTTGCTCTTACTCTTCTGTGTGCTCTCTGCTCTGCATTCTCCTTCTGCCGGCACAAGCCCAAACCCCCCCCTCCCGCGCGCGACTGAATGATCATTGGTTGCTAGGACCACTGGTGTCCTAGCAACCGGTGACGCTTCTGCAGAGTGCCTCATGTCGGTAAGGAGTTAGACAGTCTTATAGAAGGGGTCAGTGGTTGCTGTTATAAGGTGGTGGTCTCTCTCTAATGGAGGTCTCTAAAGAAGGGGGGGCACTGATATAAGGGCACTGTGAGCTAAAAGGGACCTCTAATGGTGACTGCTGATCTAATGCTGACCAACCATTAGATCAGCAGTCAACATCCCCATTAGAGACCCCCATTATATCAGAGTCACCTTATATTAGCACCCCCGCCCCTTACAGATCCCCATTATATCAGAATCCCTTGATATTAACACCCCCTTAGAGACCCCCTATTAGATCAGAGTCTTCTTATATCAGCGACCCCCCACCCCCTTAGAGACCAAAAATTGCAGTGTTCCACTAAAGTGTTCGGGTTTATCTTGAGGAAAAGGTGGCAACCCTAGCCTACAGCTCCTGGTATGAAGCAAACCTTGCAGTTAGCCTAGTATAGAGTACCCAATCACTGAAATCATATACAGTATCTCACAAAAGTGAGTACACCCCTCACATGTTTGTAAATATTTTATTCTATCTTTTCATGTGACAACACTGAAGAAATGACACTTTGCTACAATGTAAAGTTGTGAGTGTACAGCTTGTATAACTGTAAATTTGCTGTCCCCTCAAAATAACTCAAAGTAAAAAATAACACACAGCCATGACTATTGGATAACAGATGTCTATTAAACATTACCCAACCATTATACTCCTATTCCCAATAATGAGACCACACCAGCTTCTGGAGTATAAAACAAAGGCCGTAGCAGCCTACTTTATTAACTTAACATAAAATTATATTATCAAAAATATAAAACTTCCGTCATCAAGAAAAACAAACATCTGTTATGCAACCTGGATCAAAAAGAACGTTGGTCTGAGCAATAGCTTTAGCAAATCCATCTGATGGCCATAACAACTATAGCACTGCAGCCCTAAACCAAAAATCTCCAATAGGCCTCAAGCCGACAAGCTGGCTCAGAGACTGCCGTGACTGCAGTGCCCCATATCACTTCCCGGCTAACCGGGAACCAAAAAACCTCCGGACCCATATCAACGTTGGATCCCCACTCTTACTTTTTAGCCATCTTCCTTCCCTTGCCCAGACCAACGCCCGCCACTGCCACGACAATCTCTCTTCTTTCACCTGTTGACAAAAGAAAAACCACAAACCCAACGACAATAACATATCTTATTACTAGGGAGGGTGGGCGGGAACTTTCCACGATCTTCTGCTATCCCTCCCAGAGCGGGAAGCCCTTTTAAATGTCCCCTCCCCTAATTCTCCCTCCCCCTCGGCTCCACCATAATCCTCAAACATTAACCCTTACCCTGTTCCCACTGTCATGTTCGCCCTTTGCCTACAGCATTGCATGCTGTTGCTCCAGGCTTTTCTTGACTATTGGATAACAGATGTCTATTAAACATTACCCAACCATTATACTCCTATTCCCAATAATGAGACCACACCAGCTTCTGGAGTATAAAACAAAGGCCGTAGCAGCCTACTTTATTAACTTAACATAAAATTATATTATCAAAAATATAAAACTTCCGTCATCAAGAAAAACAAACATCTGTTATGCAACCTGGATCAAAAAGAACGTTGGTCTGAGCAATAGCTTTAGCAAATCCATCTGATGGCCATAACAACTATAGCACTGCAGCCCTAAACCAAAAATCTCCAATAGGCCTCAAGCCGACAAGCTGGCTCAGAGACTGCCGTGACTGCAGTGCCCCATATCACTTCCCGGCTAACCGGGAACCAAAAAACCTCCGGACCCATATCAACGTTGGATCCCCACTCTTACTTTTTAGCCATCTTCCTTCCCTTGCCCAGACCAACGCCCGCCAAAGCATCCCAATAGTAATACCTTACTCTTGGGTGCTCCTCCACACCCGAATAGCTCGCTGTATACCGTCTTGTATGCCCAAAGCCCACAAATCCGTCCCCACCTCATTAAGATGTACCCCATCTCGTCTTAAGTACCTCCATGTCTCGAATTCCAGTTCCATATGCCTGATTGCCAACCCTCCACAACTAACCACAAATTTACTCACTTCCCTATTAATCTTCTTCCTAGCTCTATTCACCCCCTCCACTGACCTGGCCATTCTCCAACACATGCGTGCAACCATGTCCGACCAGACAATGATCATTTTTGGAAATTCCTTCCCTAAGCGCCAGACGTCAAATTTAATGTCTCGCGTAATGTCTATCATTGAGCGAATACCAAGATCATTGCCGCCCACATGTATTACCAGCACATCCGGAGGGCCCTCCCTGTTTGCATAACGTTGTACCTCCTGAACCAACCTGCCCCACAACATCCCCGGTATACCAAACCATTTTAAGTACACTTCCCGTCTATCAAAACCTAACTGCCTACCCTCAGGTCGGGCGTCTCCCCTCCGAGCCCCCCAACACACATAAGAATGGCCCATAATCCAGACCACTCTTGGAGCTGCACCTGAAATTAAAAGAAAACAAACCATGCTCAACATTGACCAGTTAACTACTGTCCCACCGGCCATAAAACCACAAAAACAACCTAACTCCTTACAATCTTACCGCTAGTTGAGGTCGCACATAAGATTGAAATCTGTTAGACTCCCACCGCCCAATCCGTTTTATTGTTTCCACATCCATACCCAATCTGGCCGCCTCTGTTGCGGCACCTATCCGGAATGAATGTGATGAAAATTCCCGCTCCTCAAGTCCCAGCCCAAGCAAACATTTTCTAAAAACAGCAATAAACTGAAAACGCGATAACATATCTCCATTTGCATGTATCAATAAAGGGCCCTGACAGTCCGGCCTCACTTTCAAAAATTCCCGTACTGCACCCACTGGGCACTGAGGGGATCCCAGGATGGAATAAACTCGCACCATTCTGCCTCTCCCCTCCTGATCTGTCTTCGACTTCCGTAGGAATATCGATACCCCGTCCTCCTCAAGTGTAACCTCTTTACAACCAACTCCTCCTTGCACTGTTTTTGAAGGGCTAACCAACTCCCCTATCCTGAATGCCCCAAAAAATGCTAATACAAAAGCTACCTTAAACAAGCTAACTTCGTAATCAGACGAACAGACCCCCCTCAATTGTTCCACAATACCCCCCAGTATCTCGAAAGTTACTGGTCTCCTTGAATCGCGCTGAACCGCCGCCCTCCGATAACCTTTCAACGCCTGTCTCACCCAAAAGTCCTTGGTGAAGTCGGGCTGCCCTTGTAGCTTAAAAAGGAAAGCTAAACCAGCTAGCTGTATACTGATCACAGATACCGACGCACCCTCGTTAAATTTTCTTGCCAGATAATACAGTAATAGCGAACGCACTCCTTGCCCTACAAGTTCCTCCCTCAACGCTCGCCCAAAGGACATCCATTCCTGCCAAACCCTATTGTATGCTGCCCAAGTAGCCCCACTTACCGACCGCTTAATCCATCCCTCGACGACTCCAGTGCAATCTCCCACAGCCAGTCTGGACAAGGCACCCCCTGTTGCTCCGCTTCCGGCGCCAACTCTCTGAACCTGTCCCACTGGAAGCGAGACAACGCATCAGCAATTACGTTTTCCACCCCCGGTAAGTGAACAGCATGAATGAAGACATTCAGTTGTAAGCATCTTAACACTAAGTGTTGCAGCATCCTAATCACCGGCGGAGATGACGCCGTGACCCTGTTTATCACTTGCACCACCCCCATGTTGTCCCCATGAAAACGCACTTTCAGATCCCTGAACGATGCGCCCCATAACTCAACTGCCAGTACCACTGGAAACAGTTCCAGCAATACCAGGTTCTTCGTGAAACCCTCTTGTACCCACGATTGAGGCCATGGACCTGCGCTCCATCGCCCTTGAAAGAACGCCCCAAAACCTGTTGATCCAGCGGCATCAGTGAATAGTTCCAAGTCAAAATTGCTGACTGGACCCGACATCCACATTGCCCTACCGTTAAAGGATTCCAGAAAGGTATTCCAGACCCTGAGATCTTCCCTATGTGTTTTAACTAAACGAACAAAATGAGTTGGGGATTTGATCCCACTCGTGCTGGCCGCCAGCCGGCGACTAAACACTCTCCCCATCGGTAATATGCGACAAGCAAAATTCAGCTTGCCCAAAACCGATTGTAACCGTCTCAGTTGTACCTTTTTCAGACCTATCAAACCTGCCACTTCCTTCCGCAAATCTTCCAATTTCTCCTCAGGCAATCTGCATTCCATCGCATCCGAATCTAATACAATACCTAAGAACGTGATGACCGAGCAGGGTCCCTCCGTCTTATCGGCTGCTAATGGAATGCCAAATTTTTCTGCTATGTGCTGTAGTGACGCTAGTAGCACTGCACAGACTCTAGAATCCGCCGGGCCAATGCATAAAAAATCATCCAAGTAGTGAATTAGCGAATTCACTCCGGATACATCCCTTACTACCCACTCTACAAAGGAGCTGAATTGTTCGAACAGCGCACACGATACCGAACAACCCATCGGTAGGCATTGATCAACGTAAAATCCCCCATTCCAATGACACCCCAGTAACCGAAAGCTCTCGGGGTGCACTGGCAGGAGTCGAAAAGCTGATTCCACGTCTGCCTTTGCCATCAACGCCCCTTTTCCGTAGTGGCGCACCCACCTCACCGCAGCGTCAAACGACGTATACGTCACTGAGCACGCTTCTTGGTCAATGGCATCATTCACGGATCCCCCTTTTGGGAAGGATAAGTGGTGAATGAGCCTAAACTTATTGGGCTCTTTTTTGGGCACCACCCCTAGAGGTGATACCACCAAATCCGCCACTGGCGCCACTGGAAAAGGTCCGCTCATTCTACCCAATGCAACCTCCTTCTGTAGTTTTTCCAAAACCACTTCCGGATGTTGCAAGGCTGACTTTAAATTTTTGGGTACTGGGGGGACAGCTGCTAGATTGCATGGAATCCTAAATCCTACCGTAAAACCTTCTTCTAATAGCCGTGCAGCTTGCCTGTCAGGGTACTTACCGAGAAACGGTCGCATCCTTTCCACCATCACCGGAGTCCTCCCTTTTGTTCCCAGCTTCTCCCTGACGACCTTTTCCTTGCTTAAAACACCTGGATGACGGATGTGTTCCCCCGCAGCCGGAGCATTCGTGTTTAAACTTACATGATCCTCCGAACCTGCAAACCCCGGAATTGTACTGCCAACAGACCCCTTTTTTGTTTCCAGCCGCATGTCCCTGGGTTGACGGTCCACCGGCTCCCCCCTGAAAAAACGGATTCGGTGCCCTCGCCGTCGTCATCAAACGCATCCACAGACTGATGTCCTTGTGGTCCCAACGTAGTTCCGGGCGCACTGCTCTCCGCTGCCTGAACTGTTCGTCGTACCTCAACCATGCCGTACCCCCATATACTCTATACGCTTCCCCGATTGCGTCCTGATAGCAGAAAAGCGCCGAACAATGTTCCGGCTGTTTTTCCCCTATCACACTAGCCATGATTGCAAACGCTTGCAACCAATTAGTAAATGTCCGAGGTATCAGCCTATACCTCCTCTTTTCCTCGTCTTCCTTTTTGGAATCATCCGGCTTGACTCTATCGAGGTTGAATTTTTCCAAGGGCAGTAATGAAAATATTTCAACATACTCACCCTTCCATAATTTTTCCCGAACCTCCTGTTTCAGGTGAGCCCCCAACGGTCCTTCGTAGCAGACGTACACCTCGCAGCGGGCTGCGTCCGCCAACCTAACAATATCTTTTCCCGCCGCAGCCTCCCCTGACTGCGCCGCCTTGTCCTTCCCCTGCGCTGCTACGCTCGCCACGGCCTCCTGCGCCGGCACCGCGACATCGGCTGCAACTGTAGGTATGGCCCCCCGCCCTGCGTTATCTAATTCCTTTTCCGTCTGCGGTACCCATGCAGCTATTGGCCCCCCCGCCGGCTTCTCTGCTGCCTCCAGCCTCTGTACAAGCTCCTTAATTCCTGTCAAAAAACCCAAAAATCCCGGAGCACCTCCCCCCTTGTCAGTTCCTACCCTACTTTCCACCGAACTTCCAACCCCAGCTCCTGACACTGTTGCATTATTTAAACTAGCATTTGCAGTATCATGTGTTAACTCACCGGGCTGCATAGGTGTCGCCCCATCAGCCGACCGTCTGCTTTCTCCTGGCCCCATCCTCCTGTGCAGCTGGGCCGTCTCCTCTTCCGATCCGGACATCTCTTCTCCCTCGCTCCGACCCGCGTCTTCTTCCGCATCAGATACTGGCCCGCCTGGGACGTTGACCGCGGCTGCCGCACTACCCGCCATCCTTTCCTTCCTCCGCGCAGCGAATCCGCCCGTTGACTTCCGGACAGCCTTCCCAGGACCGGTGTGGGCTACCGCAGTCCTGCCGGCCTCCGCTCTGGTTGGTAGTAATCCAGTCCTGTTCCTCCCTCTATCCTGCCTGTCCCCTGCCGAAGCGCTGGAAGGCCCAGGGACAACTGCAGGCGTTGCATTGGCAGCGATGGCGGAGCTCACCGCCGTCTTCCTGGGGGCGGGGCTTGCGCTCCCCGCGCGTCTGCCACTATTGGGCCTATCTCCTGTCCGTCCTCCTGCTGGGATCCTCTCCTGTCCTGTCGGGGCCGCCCGCCCGCTGACCCGCTCTCTTCCCGCCGATCGTTTCGCTGGTGGGCCCCCCTGTACATTTGTCACCATGTTACCCGGGTGCCGCTGTGAATTAGTAACGCGGTCCGGTGAGAACCGCTCAGGCGGTCGGGAGCGGCGCGCTCTGTGACTGCCTCTCTCTCCCTCACTAGCTGGCGCGCTGGGAGCCCGGATCGCTGCTGAGATGGTCTCCTGCAGCCATTCCGCCCCCCGCACCGCCGCTTCTTCCCTTAACTGGGACATGAGCCCTTCTAAGTCAGACATGGTGTGGCACTGACCTGCTCCCTGAACTTTCCACGATCTTCTGCTATCCCTCCCAGAGCGGGAAGCCCTTTTAAATGTCCCCTCCCCTAATTCTCCCTCCCCCTCGGCTCCACCATAATCCTCAAACATTAACCCTTACCCTGTTCCCACTGTCATGTTCGCCCTTTGCCTACAGCATTGCATGCTGTTGCTCCAGGCTTTTCTTTAATGTCTAAACCACTGGCAACAACAGTGAGTACACCCCTAAGTGAAAATGTCCAAATTGGGCCCAAAGTGTCAATATTTTGTGTGGCCACCATTATTTTAGAGCCTGTCTTAACCCTCTTTGGGCATGGAGTTCACCAGAGCTTCACAGGTTGCCACTGGAGTCCTCTTCCACTCCTCCATGATGACATCATGGGGCTGGTGGATGTTAGAGACCTTGCGCTCCTCCGCCTTCCGTTTTGAGGATGCCCCACAGATGCTCAATAGGGTTTAGGTCTGGAGACATGCTTGGTTAGTCCATCACCTTTACCCTCAGCTTCTTTAGCAAGGCAGTGGTCATCTTGGAGGTGTGTTTAGGGTCGTTATCATGTTGGAATACTGCCCTGCGGCCCAGTCTCAGAAGGGAGGGGATCATGCTCTGCTTCAGTATGTCACAGTACATGTTGGAATTCATGGTTCCCTCAATGATCTGTAGCTCCCCAGTGCCGGCAGTACTTATGCAGCCCCAGACCATGACACTCCCACCACCATGCTTGACTGTAGGCAAGACACACTTGTCTTTGTACTCCTCACCTGGTTGGCGCCACACACGCTTGACACCATCTGAACCCAATAAGTTTATCTTGATCTCATCAGACCACAGGACATTCTATTTTTTTTCTCCAGATCCACAGAGAGTTCTTTGCCATGAGGTGCCATGTTGAACTTCCAGTGACCAGTATCAGAGAGTGAAAGCGGTAACATCAAATTTAACACACCTGCTCCCCATTCACACCTGAGACCTTGTAACACTAACGAGTCACATGATACTGAGGAGGGAAAATGGCTAATTGGGCCCAATTTGGACATTTTCACTTCGGGGTATACTTACTTTTGTTGCCAGCAGTTTAGACATTAATGGCTGTGTGATGAGTTATTTTGAGGGGACAGAATAAAATATTTACAAAAATGTGAGGGGTGTACTCACTTTTGTGAGATACTGTATATACATTAACGGGGCCCGTCATGTGAACGTGGTGGTGATACTGGGCCTGTCGATTGGCTTTGTTGTTGGATGGCCATGGAGGAAGGAGCAGCGCCCTGTCTGACCTCACAGCTAGCCCTAGACAGCACATAGGAAAATGGAGCAAAATACTACATGTACTTTGTCCCCTTTGACAACAGCACTTTACTTGTCTCTCCAAGTACTTGCCCAAGACAATCATCTCACGAGGAACAGAGGGAGGATGGGCAATCTGTCAGCTGAAATGTTCCGGGCAAGCCGGCAAGTGTTTAAAGACGGAAAAAAGAGCCATTTGTCAAAGTCGTCTTCCTTGCTATCTGTATTGTTAGACAGCCGTGGATGGAGGAGCGCAGAACCGCATAGCTAGTCTTAGACAGCGCATATAAAGATGGGGCAATATACTATATGTGCTCTTTCCCTGGGGAACAGAATACATTAATAAAAATGGAAGTCAAATCTCATTCCTAAAATAACTTTCAATCTTTTTATGCTTGCAGCTTTGATAAAAATAATTATGTTGGTCCTCTCGTGAAGGTCCATGTTCAGGTAGTTCCTGTTACAGGGTGATAACCCTCTTCCAAGTCACCTCTTGTCCCCACCGCTACCCCCCCTCCGAGCACCGTCCCTTGGTTCCACCCCAAACCCACCTCCGAGTACCGTCCCTTGGCTCCACCTCATACCCACCTCTGAGAATCGTCTCTTGGGTCCACCCCTACCCACCTCCAAGCACCGTCCCTTGGTTCCACCCCATACCCACCTCCGTGCACCGTCCCTTGGTTCCACCCCATACCCACCTTCGAGCACCGTACCTTGATTCCACCCCATACACACCTCTGAGCACCGTCCCTTGGTTCCACCCCATACCCACCTCCGAGCACCGTCCCTTGGTTCCACCCCTACGCACCCCTGAGCACCGTCCCTTGACTCCACCCCATACCCACCTCCGAGTACCATCCCTTGGTTCCACCCCTACCCACCTCCAAGCACCGTCCCTTGGTTCCACCCCATACTCACCTCCGAGCACCGTCCCTTGGCTCCACCACATACCCACCTTCAAGCACCGTCCCTTGGTTCCACCCCTACCCATCTCCAAGCACCATCTCTTGGTTCCACACCATACCCACCTCTGAACACCGTCCCTTGATTCCACCCCATACCTACCTCCCAATCGCACCACATTTAGAGAAAACAGAACCAAATATAATTTTGTGGTGCTAAGCAATGTCTATGGAGTTTGTTAGTGATAATTTAAAAAGCAGTAAAAGAGATCCACTGCAGCCAGCAACAATAGCCTCCCCAAGCAACAATAGATCCCTCCACCAACAATAAAGTCCCCCCCCCAGCAACAACAGACCCCTGCAACAAATCACAGATACAGGAACAGATCCACCCCAGAAATGATAGACCCCCAAGCAACATAAGACCCCCCCAAGCAACAATAGACCCATCTCTCAACAATAGATCCCCAAAGCAACAATAGATCCTCCAGCAGCCAGCACAAATGGACCCTCCAGCACACCACACCACCCCTTGCCATTAAAAACACACATTGCTGGAGATGCCGGAACTGCATTTTCCCACATTCCTGCTAAAAAAAAGCCCTGGTGATGTCTTCCAATGGTGCACCTGCCTTTGTCTGGTGGAAACTAGAAGTGGCACACCTTGCACATGCATGGTCTGCCTGTGAGCAGGGATGCTGTTAGAAATCATGGAGCCCTGTGCAGCCTTCCTGACTGGTCCCCCCAACCCCATCTCCACCCCACTCACCTTCCTGGGGGGCAGCGAAGTAGCCACTTTACTCCCGACACCCTGAAAATGAAAAAAACTTCCACTTCGTAGGCCTCTCTGTTGAACTGATGGGGCCCAGCGAAATGTAATTTAAGTCCTGGTAAGCAGGTAGGAGCAGGGGTGGGGTCTAGTAAAAATCCATTCATGAAGAAACAAACAATAAAGTTGCCCTGAACCCCTTTGTTTAGCTGATTAGGTCTGTGCCCAGTACAACCGGACCAGTTGTACTGCCTTATCTGTGGCCGTGCATGTGAGCAAGGTGCAGCGTGGTGTGGCGGGCAGTGAACACATAGACTCCGAGTTAGTCAATAAAATTATATTGTAGAAAGGTCCCACACAGCTTATTCAGGTCCAGTGGGTAGGCACATCTGCCTAGAGCTACTTACGAACTGTGACGCGGTATGAAGACTTGAGAACGCCGACAATGTCTACAACGAGGAGCAGAATGCAGCCTGGCCCTGTCCACACCCAAAGGAAGGCTTGACCTAGTCCCTACACTGTCAGTACTCCTCTGGAACCTTTCCCTTCCTTTAAGCCTGGTCCCTGCCAGATGGGAAACTTGTCCCTACACTAGCCATTCTGCCTGAGCCAAGATAACCGCTGGAGTCACATGAGGGGGGCAGCATTCAATCGGACACCTTTCTCCTTGTGACCACAGGAAGTCATAGAGGAACCAAGTTCCTTCTGCATTGCCACTTTGGTAGAGCGCCACTTGCAGTGGGCAGTACAGACTGCACCTGCCTACACTGTCAGGAAGCAGGTCCAGAGCAATGATTACCAGCCACTGTTGGAGAAAAATCGGCAGCACTGAGATGGAGAAAAGGATGGAAAAAAATTAAAAAAGGATTTTTGGGGGAAAAAAATATTTTTATTTAATGAAACACAGTGCAAAGTAAATGTTATCCAGTTAAAGTTTACATCTACATTAACTGATTGGGTTCAGTCCTCCTCCAAATGTTTTCTGTAACCAAATCTCAACACCCAAACCATATGAAAGACACTGCTCACCAGAATTGTGCAGAATATCTAATGCATATTACCACCCCATATGTAGTATCGGCAGACTAATGTTTTCCGTACAGGAGGTGGGCAGTGCATTGTGTGGATCATTCAATTATTTGTACATAATGTTCTTGAAGACCTTTTTCATGAACCTTCCCAAATAAGGGCATGGCCACCTCAGAATCACCAATTTCTTTACGCTGTTGTCCATGTTGAGGGGATTATTCCATTATCTTTAGATTATGTTCTTGAAGACCTTTTTCATAAACCTTCCCAAATCAGGGCATGGCCACCTCAGAATCGCCAATTTCTTTACGCTGTTGTCCATGTTGTGTGGATTATTCCATTATCTTTAAATAATGTTCTTGAGGACGTTTTTAATGAACCTTCTCAAATTAGGGCATGGTCACCTCAGAATCGCCAATTTCTTTACGCTGCTGTCTAATGTCCAATGGTTAGACCTGGATCTTCTTCAGTTGGAGCAGTCTGGGTCTTAGGGCTTGTACAGAGAGGTGATGAGTGTTCATTGGCTCATCCTCTTAAATCTCTCACTGTTTCTTCCAGCTCACAACTCTATCAAGCGGGGCGGGCCACAACTGGCAACAATGAAATATTAAAGTGTCATTCGACCCGCATCATTAAAAAGTATCAATAAATGGTGTATTACTCACTCACATGTTTTCTGTATTCTGCAAAAAATCCTGGTTAATCCTGCTGCTCTCTATCTCCCCCTTCTGTCCATGTCCCCACGGCAACTGGGGATTTTGCAGAGCAGTGTTGGCAGCTAGTGAACATGCTCAGTTTTCAGTGTATTTTCTACCCTATCACATCTAAGCAGCTCATGTGACTATAGAGTCACACATGTGGGCGTATACACAGTGGTAAATGACAGCCCACTCCCTCCCTCCTCCTTAATGCCCACTAACCATCTAAACACAATGGAGGGCGGGATATTACATTTTGATTGATGGAGGCTTCACCTCCCTATTCTACACAGGCTGGGGGGGCGTGACCCAGCCTGTGACTGCCAGAAATCCGCCCCCCCCCCCCCCCACACACCATGTTATTGCCCAAAAATAATAAAGATTTGATTTCAAATATATATTTGCATGTCAATTTAAAACAGTTTATTGATAATTATGTATTTTTACTCTGTATTCCAAAGGCTGTTTTTCTTTTTGATTTGAACATGTGATCAGTAACGGAGGACTAAAAGCGTCTCCTGCCACTATTTCCCTGCAGACAGGCTGGGAAAGAACTGAGTCATGTGACAACTGTATATTGATTAGGAAAAAGGTACTTTAATTAAAATAATTACAGTGGCATCATCCATATACAGAAATAGAAGGGAGAATGTAAATGAAACAGTGTTTAGTATCACTTTAAGTCGTTCTTAGATCCAACACAACTTCTCTGCCCACGTATTCATATAGTAGTTGTCCACTGAGGTCTCTGCTGATAAAAGAAGGAAAATCAAATGGTGTCAATAGACCAGTGTTTTGGGAACGCCACGCTAACCTCACCAGGTAATGCCAATCTTACTTACTTCTTTTTGTCCTACTGGCTGACCTGTTGGAAGGTCACCTTGGCTTACGTGAAATCTCCTTAATTAGTTCAGTAATAAAAATGTTTCATTCGGGCTTTAAAGTTTTCAGGTTTACAAATCCATGATTTTATATTTTTTATTACTGATATAAACTCTATTTTACAAAAGAAGCATTTATTACAGGGTGCATTCATGCTAGTCAGTTTGAAAAACATCCAGTGCTAAGAAAAGCCAGCACTGCCTGCATGCTTGTTGGTAATCTACCTGTATGTATAATTGACAAAATTGCATGGTCTCGTCTCTTTTGCTTTGTGCACTCTTGTCAGTCTAACACTGTACACGTGCTTCCGGGAGACAAGTACACTAGGGTGACATCATCAATGTGGTGATGGTTTTTCCAACCTCTAAGAAGAAGGCTGGGGTTGGTAAGGTGATCTTTTAAGCAGAACTTCAGAATCAATTTCTTTTCTTCAGTCACCCAATGAATGGGAGAGTACCATTGCCAAGATGTTGGGGAATGAGTGTTGAAATGTGCACATTGAGTACCATGAGAGAGTACCATTGTCAAGATGTTGGGGGATGGGTGTTGAAATGTACACATTGAGTATTAAAGCTGTAAGAGTAGGTCGCATGTACAGTATATGTTAGGCATATTATTAAAATTCAGACTTTTGCCTGGAGTTCCTCTTTAAAGCCAAAAGAATGACCTGTACCACTTCAACCACAATTGTGATTGTTAGCTTGAATGTCTGGGCGATGACCTGGAGTGTTCCATTCACGTGGAGTAAGATTTTGTGTCCAGTCATATTTTTCTCTGGTTATCCACCTGTGACCAGAACTTTTGCTGCCATCAGAGAATCTATACTTCAAACCATTTTTCATGGCTGTGCCAAGATTTTCCAATGAATGCCCACTGGCCCTGGCCTCAACACTGGCTGTATATTTCTAGAGATGAGCACCATGACTAGTAGGAGGCTATCTATAGAAGATTGTTGATATTTTTCCTAAATTATCAATAATCCAATTAAAAATTGTCCTCTGGGCATTTTACCAGTTCCTTTGGCTTCCTATAAGGCGCCAATTCATTTGTAGACCTTTGCTTAGTTAGTGGGCAGGAACAGGTGGGAATTATGCTTTTGTTGACTAGCGGAGCACACAAGGGGGTTAATAAGTAAGAAATCCTTTCCTGTCCTGAAAAAGAACTTCACTCTCTTATTAGAGTATGGCATTTTCCCCCATAATCCCTTCAGGATCACCAGCAAATCCCCCTCACTCACTGACCAGAGGATAATGAGTGAGCTGCAAGGTGTCCAGGTCATAGGTTTCTTAAGAGAACCATCCATGAGCATTGCAGGTATCTGAGGTGCTAAATCTCAGACATTCTTTGAGATTCGTGTAAAGACCCGGAAAAATCTAGATTCTGCCAACATATGAAGACTCAATCCATAGAAGAAATTAGCTGGCAACCCGCTATGTTCCAAATTCTTTATTAGGCTACTTTCAAAGCGGCACAAAAATAACTAACATGTTTCAGCCATAACGGCCTTCAAAAGTGGCACACAATAGCTAACATGTTTTGGCCATGGCGGCCTACTTCAAAGCTTTGAAGAAGGCCGTGATGGCCAGAAATAAGTTAGCTATTGTGTGCCACTTTTAATGTAGCCTAATAAAGAATTTGGAACTTCAAAATATCGGTTTGCTAGCTAATTTCTTCTATGGATTGATGCCTTGGGAGCACACACACCAGCCTTGAGCACCAGCCCTCCGCAATCTATGTGGTAACAGAGCGGTTGAGCTTGGTAAAGTTTCTTCAACATGTAAAGACTGTCCATAACCACTTTTCACGTCCAAGCTTCATAAGGTTATTTTTCAGGTCTTTTATGCAAGATTCTTAAGCTGGCCATACACTTGACAATGTGATAGGGTGATTGAACTTTTGGTTCTACTTTTTCATTTTGTCGAAAATCACAAAGCAATGGAGAGCCCAAAATGATGGTTTGAATGGACTACAAGTTGACATGGTGGAAAATAAGATAAATTTCAAGGAAACTGCCATCTATTTTTCCAGTTTCTATACCATTTTTATAGGATCTTTCAATAAACTGCATTGAAGCTGTCAATTTATTTCTGAATTTTGACTTCACCACTGTCCAAGTTCTGGTGGTTGTTCCAACTTATGGACTTTGTTTGCAATGATCAGTGGATAGAAAGTGGAAGTTGAAGCTACCCCGTGCATGGCCAGCTTAAGTCTTAGATCAGAATCTTCAAGCCTCTTGCTGAATGTGATAAAAATGTGATTTTCCTCTTAATATTTCAGTAATGTACAACGTGATGCAACAGGAGAATAGGCACAGAGGACGCTGGGGCTTCTACAAATAATTACTTTTGTTGCTACATACTTCAAGTCCCGGGGTTCCATGAGTTAAGAGTGTTCCTAACAATTCTCGCCTCCCCTCCCAATTAACACCATTCACCTCCTCGCCCTCCTCCCATCCTCACACCTTGCATCACTATTACGTTTTCACGGTCTAAATATACATCCCAGTGCTGGCACCTGACACCGCGTGACTGACGGAGAAGAAGGGCTGAACAAGAGGCACGTTAGACAAAGAAAGACTTAAAGTGTGCATATCAAAGACTCTACCGTTATACTAAGTAGCCTTTTCTGGGGTAAGAAAATTACACATACAGCATTACATACCATTGCCACATCCAATATGACTTCCAGGCTCTACATTTGTGTATGGTTTCCTATCTTAAGACAGCTGCCATTTTTCAGTCAAAGCACTTCCTCCAGCACCCACTTCCTGTTTCCTGTGACATTGTTATACATTCATCGTGCATGCACCAACACAGCTGGCTTGAATGCCTGAAAGCCCCAACATTTGCCCCATCTTTAACCTTGAAGGTGTTTTTATTTTTATTTTCACCTTCCGGTTATTTTTTTTTTACCTCTTTTCTTTCTTGTTGATTTTTCACTTTTTCTGTTTGAAATTTGGGGGAAAAAGATTCGTTTTTCTTTCTTTTTTTTTTTTTTCTTTTTCAATTTTTTTTTTGGCTTTTCCAACAAAAATAATCAACTTTTTTCTTTTTATTGCTTTTGATTTTTACCTTTTATTTTTCCTCCCTGATTCATCAATTTTCTTCCTCCCCTTTTTTTCTGGGGATTACTTTAGTTTTTAGTCCAAAATAAAAAAAAATTCTCTTGCGAAGGGAGAGAGAGGGGATTCATAACTTTTTTTTTCTTTCTTTCTTTTTTCTCATTTTTTTTATTTTTATTTGTAAAATTTGTCCAAAAAGCATACATTCTTTAAAAAAAAAAAAAATTGCAGAAAATGTTCGCATTTAAGTTCTATCAGAAGAGTCATGGAACACTTGGTTCACAAACAATAAGGAACATTTACTTACTGAAACAAACCATTATTCCTAAATGTTCGATTTATCAAGGGTATTGCCCTCTTTTGGGAATTTCCATGAGATGTCAATGACTGAACAGTGCCAACATCTGGATGGTGGTGTACAAATTTTCAACATGATCTCCAAAGCTGGATTTAGGTCACTGTTTTTTTAGCTAGAACCAACGAAAAATGTGAAATAGATAGGGTACCATGTGCTGTAACAACGTAGAAGCATTTTTGGCACTTGGTAGAAGTGTACCATCAACCTGGTTTGGCAAAAGGAAGGAATAGTTAAGGCAGATCTAAACTTAAAGTTTATGTCCACTTCATAAAAATGCTGAGACTTTAGGGAAAAGCCTCAAAGAGGGGCTCTCTGAATGATAAAAACACAGCTATCAGTTGGAAACATTAGAGTTTCAGTTCTGGACATCATATAACCAGGGCTTTTTTTCAGGGGGAACATGGTGGAACTCAGTTCCACCACCTCTGGCTCAGACCCTTTGGTGCCTGCTCACCACAATCACTTATAAACACAGAAGTCTGGTTTCTGTGTTTACATGTGACAGCTCTGCACTCTGTGTGTAACCCCCATGAACTCTGCACTCTGTATGTAATGCAATCCTGATATTTAATGCCCCTTTAAGACCCTTCTACTGTTTGTGAAATATGACCACACCCACTATTTGATGTGATTTGGAGGGTGTGTGTGGGGGGAGGGATTTTAGAGGGTCGTGGTTGAGTTCCAGCACCTATTGTTTGAGAAAAAAAGCCCTGCATATAACCAGCGGCATGACACCAATGATGATTTATAGCTGCCCGTAAGGGTGGTATTCTGACAACCAATATAACGGCCATTTTTTTTCCCACTGACCCCTGATAAATTACTTTTAGTAGGAGTTGCGCAAGAACTGAAATTTATTTCAAGGGTTCCTCTGGGGTAAAATGTTGAGAAAGGCCACTCTACATATTGATCAAACTTTGATGGAGGGCTAATGTCAACACCCCAGGAAACCCAAGAGACACGTCACAGGAATAGCTGTTTCCAACTGACAGGTATGTTTTTATACCTTGGAACCCCCAGGCTTCCCTAATGTCCAAGTATATTTCTGAAGTAGTTTGAAGCTTTGGAGGTGTAGCTTTAGGATCAATAACTGCCAATTATGTGTGTCAACTGTCTGAGAGGGTTTTATGTAGTTACCTTTGAACAACCAGTAAGTTTCTCCCTTGGAAGGAAAGGACACTCCAATATTGGAAAATATGGGCTGGTTGCTAAGAGGGCAAAACAAATTGTTCTTCAGTCAGATATTTCATTACTTACTCTGTAATAAATGGAATAGAAGCTGGATTGGAAATATGGAGATGGTGGGTTTGAGGGACTATATAAATTATTTAAGCAGGCAAGAGAATTTCTGAAAATGAAAGCACCCCATGGGAATATGTGCAGCCAGGAGTTTGAGGTCATTTGTAGGACAGAGGAGAGCTTAAAAAATATATGAGTATGTGATGGAGACATGAGGTTGGCCAGAAGTTGCAAAGGGTTTTTAAGGTAAAGCAGTTCAGGAATACTTGCTGAACCTAAGGAAGATGATGAACATATTCAGGATTTATAGAAAGTAAAGTAGACAAGGAGTCAAGAAACACTTTGGCATACAGACAGGTCTAAAGCTAGAGGTATGCAGTCTGAGGTCAAGGACCCAAGTAGGGTCCCATAATGTGGCTTGGGGTCTCCATGTTTCAATATACTAAATAAGTAGCATACTGTAGTGGAAACCACACCCGTTAGTAGCCCAGAAAACAGCAGAGCCAAATCTTAGGGCAATTGGAGCACAGCATTTGTGGGGCAGAATTTTTGAGCTTCAATGGCCTACAGGAAAATCCAAGTGAAGTCAAGTTGACTACATGTTAAGATGGAAACTATGTCTGCAAAAAAAAATGGTGGGTGGAAAAGATTGTCCTTCTAAAAACCCAGTGTTCATTTCCACCCTCCATTTTCAAAATCTAGACCCATAATCAACTACAGATACACTTAGAAGGCTTATTTTGTTCCAATGATAACTATAATACTTTCTGCATGGTTGACCTCCACCAACTTATAACAAATTGACAATGGAAGAGGATGGACTTTCTTAGAATTACATTTTTTATACAAAAGAGAAAAGCAGAGGTTAAAGTGTATGTAAAACCAAATCTTAATTTCCTTTCTAGTTTTGGATGGAGTGGGGAATTTTTACAATTGTTTTACAATTTTTTTTCATTTTGCTGCCTGGTTCCTGTTGCGGAGACTTCCCTTCGTTTACTTTCCAGGAGACTTAACAGGAAGTGAGAGGAGATCTCTTTCTAATTAGAAATAATTTCCTCCTAAGCAATTGTCCATGTTGAACATTTTCTCCTCAATTTCTATACCTGTAACAACTCTAAAACAATCACTTTCTGTACTTGAGACAATGGTCACCAGGGCACACAGAAAGGGTGAATCACCTCAGTGGGGACACAGCAATGAGAACCTGGAACACTAATGACTGAAGTGCGTGATTTTACTCATCAAAAATGTTGTGGTTTACATAGGTTACTCACATTCAAATGGGGCACAATGGCTCAGGTGAGGCTGATTTCAGCACCAACAGGGTGCCTTTTGTTTAGGGGCCCTAGAGTTTGAAAGCAGATATAAAAACATGTCTTTGAAAGAAAACATAAAACAGCCAACACATTTCGGGACTTAACGATAGCCCCCTTCTTCGGGTCTCAAATAAGGTGTCTAGTTAAGAGGATTTAAAACTGACACAGTCACCAGGCATAATTATTTGAAGAATGAACTGTGCAAAGTGCCCAAGAGCAGTATAGCAGTAGCAAGCCCACAATAAAAACATGACATTATTTTTATTATTATTCAGGATGTATATAGCGCCAACAGTTTACGCAACGCTTTACAATCTAAAGGGAAACAGTAAAGTTACATTACAAAAATAAAAAGGAAAAAAGGCCTTGTTCATAAGAGCCTACAAACTAACAGGGTGGGGAAAAGTTGGAGTTGGAGGCATGATAGGCTTCCCAGAAGAGATGAGTTTTCAGAGATCGCCTAAAGACAGCCAGAGTAGGAGATAGCCAGACAGATTGAGGTAGAGAGTTCCAGAGGATGGGAGAGGCTCTGGAGAAGTCTTGGAGAGGAACATGGGAGGAGGAAAGAAGAGAGCTTGAGAACAGGAGGTCTTGGGAGGAGCAGAGAGGACGGTTTGGGGGGATATTTGGAGACAAGATTGGTGATGTACCTGGGGGCAGAGTTGTGAATGGCTTTGTATGTTGTGGTTAGTATTTTGAATATAATTTGCTGGGCAGTCAGAAGCCAATGGAAGAAATGACAGAGAGGGGTGGCAGACACTAATCAGTTAGTAAGGTAGATGTATCTGGCAGCGGAATTCATATTTGACTGAAGAGGGGATAGACTATGGAGAGGTAGGCCTAAGAGGAAGGAGTTGCAAAAGTCACAGTGAGAGATAACAAGGGAGTGAATGAGTAGCTTGGTGGTTTCATTTGTTAAAAAGGCGTGAATTTTAGAGATGTTATGGAGGTGAAGTCTACAAGCTTTTGACAGGGACTGGATTTGGGGATGAAAAGACTGGTCAGAGTCTAGGATCACACCTATAGGAGCAAAAGAAGAGGGGAAAACTTTGAATACAGAGGTGGGTAAGAGGAAACAGAAGGACATCAATGGCTGGAGCCAGTACAGAGAATGCTGCTGCCAGCACAAGGTAGAAAAACTTATATCTAGTGGTAGTTAGTCACATTCAGCTGGACTTGTTCTAAAATGTTGAAGACATTTCGTAGACTGTCAAGGCCACTTCTTCAGTTCCAGTTGGTGTCAGGAAAATACCCCTCATTAGAACTGAAGAATCTTCTTGGATTAGCTACGGAACATTTTCAACATTACAAGTCCAGATGAATGTGACTAACAACTACCAGATATACCATAACTTAGATAAATGAGAACCTTCACAGACATAGAAAGAAAGAAGTCAATAAGAAAGCATGGTGTGATGAGAACTAGAGCAGGAGACAGAAGACACATCCTCAGTTCCAGTGGGTGTCAGGAAAATACCCCTCATTAGAAAAGAAGAACTTTTTTGGATAAGCTACAAAACATCTTCAACATTACAGAACAAATCCAGATGAATGTGAATTACTACTAGATAAACCATGACCTGGATAAATGAGAACCTTCAGAGACATAGAAAGAAGTCATTAAGAAAGCATGGCGTGATGAGAACTAGTGCAGGAGACAGAAGACAGATGAGTAAAACTAATGGGAGAAAGAAGTTCTACGTCTACAAGGTTTTGACAGCGATTGGTTTTAGGGCTGAAAGGACTGGTCAGAGTTTAGGATTACACCTAGTAACTGGACATGGGGTTCTAACCAGTTTTGTCTTTATATATACACTTGAAAGAGGGAGTCCACCTAAAAAAAAAATATTAAAAGCCAGCAGCTACAAATACTGCAGCTGCTGACTTTTAATACATGGACACTTACCTGTCCCAGGGTCCAGCGATGTAGGCAGCCGACGCCGATAAATCCCTCGACTCTCGGCAGCTGCCGCCGCCATGCTAGGTGAGGGAATCAGGAAGTGAAGCGTTGCGGCTTCACTTACCGGTTCCCTACTGCGCATGCGCAAGTCTCGCTGCGCGTCGTAACTGGTCCCCGCTATCTCCTGGGACCTGTGTGTTTCCCAGGAGACAGCGCAGAGGGACAGGAAGAGGCATAGACTCCCGTGGGAGTCTATGCCGGAAGTGGGTGCAAATACCTGTCTTAGACAGGTATCTGCACCCCCCCCCCCCTGAAAGGTGCCAAATGTGACACCGGAGGGGGGGAGGGTTCCGAAAAGCGGAAGTTCCATTTTTGTGTGGAACTCCGCTTTAAGAAGTCATAATATAGGAGCAAAAGAAGAGGGGAAAACCTTGAATACAGAGGTAGGTAAGAGGAATCAGGACATCAATGGCTAGAGCCAGTAGAGAGAATGCTGCTGCCAGCACAAGGTAGAAATACGTATATCTAGTGGTAGTTAGTCACATTCAGCTGGACTTGTTCTATAATGTTAAAGACATTTCATAGATTTTCCAGGCCACTTCTTCAGTTCCAATGGGTGTCAGGAAAATACCCCTCATTGGAACTTAAGAAGCTTCTTGGATAAGCTACGGAACATTTTCCACATTACAAGTCCAGATGAATGTGACTAACAACTACCAGATATACCATGACTTAGATAAATGAGAACCTTCGCAGACGTAGAAAGAAGTCAATAAGAAAGCATAGTGTGATGAGAACTAGAGCAGGAGACAGAAGACACTTCTTCAGTTCCAATGAGTGTCAGGAAAATACCCTTCATTAAAAATCTCATTAGAAATTAAGAACTTTCTTGGATAAGCTACAAAACATCAACATTACAGAACAAATCCAGATGAATGCAAATGACTACTACTTCCCCCTTGAGGGGAAAACATCTATGGAAATCACGGAGGAGGACAGGTCCGAGGATGAGACCCAAGAGCGTTCCTCCGGACCGTACCCCTTCCAATGCACCAGGTACTGTATGCGTCCACGGAACCTATGGGAGTCAACAATGGATTGTACTTCATACTCCTCATGGTTCTCAACCTGTATAGGGTAAGGACGTGACACCGAGGTGGTAAAGCGATTGCAGACCAAAGGTTTCAATAAGGAGACATGAAACACATTTGAGATGTGCATACTAGGAGGAAGGTCCAAGGCGTAAGCCACTGGGTTAATCCTGCGAAGGATATGGAAAGGCCCAATAAAACGAGGTGCGAACTTCAAAAAAGGAGCATGAAGTCGGAGGTTGTGAGACGACAGCCAGACTCTGTCCCCAACCTGGTAGGAAGGTGCAGGCAGGCATCTGCGGTCAGCATGGAGTCTGTACCTATCGTTAGTACGTTGCAAAGCCTCCTGATCTTGGTGCCCAAATGGAACGAAGACCACTGGGATGCTCCTCTAATGCAGGAATACTCTGTGGAACAAACGAGTCAGGCAACATGGAAGGTTGGAAGCCATAATTCACCATAACAATCGGGAAGCAGAATTCAAGGCACTGTTGTGAGCAAACTCCGCCCACGGTAATAGGTCTGACCAGTTGTTATGATGGTCAGAAATGTAGCAATGTAAGAATTGCTCCAAGGACTGATTGGCTCGTTCTGCGGCCCCATTAGACTGCGGGTGATACGCAGAGGAGAAAGCAAGCTGAATTCCCAACTGTGCACAAAAGGCTCGCCAGAACCGGGAGACAAACTGACTACCCCTGTCCGAGACAATCACCTTGGGTAGTCCATGTAAGCGAAAGATCTCCCGAGCAAAAATAGAAGCCAGTTCCTTAGAAGTGGGCAGCTTCTTAAGTGGAATACAATGACACATCTTTGAAAACCGGTCAACTACCATAAGGATAACAGTGTTGCCTTGGGAGTTGGGTAACTCCACAATGAAATCCATAGACAGGTGGGTCCAGGGTCTCTCTCCATTGGGTATGGGTTGAAGGTGTCGTGGAGTCTTACTCTGAGCACACACGGAACAGGCAGCTACGAAGGCAATTACATCAGCCCGTAGACTAGGCCACCAGAATTGTTGGGAAATGGCCCAAACGAGTTGACTCTTCCCAGGGTGGCCAGCTGCCTTGGGAGAATGGTAAGTCTGGAGCACGGCAGTATGGAGACTCTCTGGGACAAAGCAGCTGTCACAAGGTTTCTCAGGAGGAGCATGGACCTGAGCAGCAAAAATTTTGTCACCCAAAGGAGAAGTAGGACTGGTTCGAACCGTAGCCAGGATATGATCAGGAGGAATCACAGGAACTGGAACCGACTCCAACTTGGAAGTGGAGGAAAATTGTTGTGACAAGGCATCAGCCCTTACATTCTTAGTACCGGGTAAGAATGAGACAATGTAATTAAAACCCCGACAAGAAAAGAGCCCATCGCGCCCTTCTGGGAGAGAGGCCCTAGAAAAGAATGTGAGATTCTTATGGACAGCTAGAATGAGAACCGACACAATGGTACCTTCAAGGAGATGTCTCCATTCTTTCAGAGCTAAAATGATCGTCAACAGCTCTCTGTCACCAATCTCGTAATTGCGCTCTGCAGGTGACAATTTCCTGGAAAAGTAGCCACACGGATGCATAGCGCTCTCAGAGTTAGGACGTGGAGACAGATGGGCACCAACTCCAATCTCAGAAGCATCAACTTCTAGGATAAAAGGCAGCATAGGATCAGGATGTGCCAACACAGGAGCAGAAACAGAGGCAGCCTTGAGACTCTCAAAGGCCTTAATGGACTCCGGAGACCAACTCTGTAGGTTACTGTCCTTTCTGGTCAGATCAGTCAGGGGCTTGACTAGAGACGAGAAGTTACGAATAAACTTCCGATAATAGTTGGCAAAGCCCAGGAAACGCTGCTGGGGACGTAAACCCACGGGTCAGGGCCACTGTTGGACAGCCGAAAGTTTCTCTGGGTCCATTGAAAAACCAACAGTGAAAATGACATTGCCCAGGAATTTAACCTGTTCATGATGGAACTCGCACTTCTCCAGTTTACAATAGAGATTGTTCTCTCTTAGTTTCTGAAGCACACAACAGACATCTGTGTGGTGGCTCTCCAGGGACTTGGAAAATATGAGGATATCATTGAGATAAACCACCACACATAACTGCAACAAATCTCGGAGGACATTGTTAAAAAATCCCTGGAAAACTGCCGGGGCATTACAAAGGCCAAAAGGCATTACGAGTTACCCATAATGGCCTGTTCTGGTATTAAACGCAGTTTTCCACTCGGTGCCCTCCTTAATCCGCACAAGATTGTATGCCCCTCTCAAATCAAGCTTTGTGAAAACCGTTGCTCCCTTCAGGCAGTCAAGTAACTCTGTAATCAACGGAATCGGGCAGGCATTCTTAATCGTGAAATGATTGAGACCCCTATAATCAATACAAGGTCTCAGTTCACCGCTCTTCTTTACATAGAAGAAACCAGCACCAGCGGGAGATGAGGATTTGCAGATGAAACCTCAAGAAAGTGCGTCTGCAACATACTCCTTCATGGCCTTATCCTCCAAGACCGACAAAGGGTAAACCCGGCCACAAGGGGGGGTATGGCACCAGGTTGAAGGTCAATTGCACACTCATGAGGCCGGTGTGGAGGCAAACTACCGGCTTGACCTTTGTCAAAGACATCGCTAAAATCGCGGTACTCCTCCGGCAGGGAGGAGAGTAAAGAGGTGCACAGGACCTTGGCTACCTTCTGGAAGCATGTCTCACTGCATTGTGATGACCAGGAGAGAACCTCAGCACGGACCCAATCAAAAGAAGGGTTGTGCTTCTGTAACCAAGGATAACCAATAACCAGCGGAACCTAGGTGAGGAAATAACTTGGAATTGGATTATCTCATGGTGAAGAGCCCCTACGGCCATGGACAACGGAATCGTCTCATAAATCACATGGGCAGGCTGTAGAGGTCTCCCGTTAAGAGCCTCAATGGCAAGTGAAGTGTCACGCAGCTGCAGTGGAATCGAGTGCTGCGATACAAAGGCAGCATCAATGAACAGACCTGCAGCCCTTAGAGTCAATTAGAGCCTGTATCTCGATGGACGACTCAGCCTAAGAAAGAGTGACCGAAACCAGGGGCTTATCCTTCTGGATAACTGGGGACGAAACAATGCCACCTAAGGTCTGTCCATGACAGGACCTCAAGGTTTGGGCTTTCCCTGGACGGGTAGGACAAGACTTCAAAAAGTGACCTGTCTGGCCACAATAAAGGCACAATCTCTCCCTCCTCCTAAAGGCTCTCTCATCCGCAGAAAGGCGCGTGAAGCCCAAGTGCATGGGTTCATCTTCACTGACCGACTCTGTACCAGGAGGCATGGGAGGTGAGGGAGGCACGGGTGGGACTGCAAAGCTCGGAGACAAACATACAGGAGGCTTCCGCAAGCGCTCCTTAAAAGAGAGTCTTTCTCTGAGTCTGGAGTGAATAAGGGTGGCAAATGTGATCAACCTCTCAAGCTCAGTGAGTATATCTCGGGCTGCTATCTCATCCTTGATGGAATCCGAGAGACCATGAGAAAAAGCAGCCACAAAGGCCTTATTGTTCCAAGCAACCTCTGCTGCCAGAGTACGGAATTCAATGCTGTAGTCGGCAAAAGTTCTCGTACTCTGTTTAATGGACATTTGGCAGCAGAAGCGGAGCGTGCGGGAACATCAAATACCCTTTTAAAAGAGGCCACAAAGTCAGGGTAACTCAAAACAACAGGTTTTTGCATCTCCCATAGAGGGTTTGCCCAGGCCAAGGCTCTCTCAGAAAGCAAAGATATCACGAAACCTACTTTGTTTCTGTCCGTGGGAAATGCCTGGGGCAGCATCTCAAAGTAAATCTCAACCTGGTTGAGAAACCCTCTGCATTGAACTGGATCACCCCCAAATCGCTGGGGAAGCCTAGCGGAATCAGACATACTTCTTATAGAGGTAATACTCCAGGCGGTTGCCTGCACAGAGACTGGCGCAGCAGCAGCGATGGCCTGCAACTCAAGTTAAATCACACTTGTTTAATAATAATAATAAGGTAAACAGAGTAAGTGTAGTCAAAACAAGCCAGAGTTCGGTAACCGGATCGGGTAGTCAGCCAAGCAAATGTCAGAGAGCCAGAGATAAACGTAGTAGTACAGCAAGCAGGATAAGGAGCCAGAAGGAATGTCAGCCTAGCAAGTCTTCAACAGGAACGCAGGAGAAAGTCTCTGTGATGTTGACAAAGGCGAAGGCAGAGATCAAGTGAGCTGGACGACTTTAAGTAGGCAGGACTGACGAGCAGAATCAACAACAGCTGGGTAACTGTGGAGAGAGATGGGAGTTGGCAATTAGCCAACAGCTGAGCAGCCAGCTCAGAGAAGGAAGGGGTGAGCCCAGCCCTGACAATATTACAGAACAAATCCAGATGAATGTAGTTACTCACATTCAGCTGGACTTGTTCTATAATGTTGAAGACATTTCGTAGATTATCCAGGCCACTTCTTCAGTTCCAATGGGTGTCAGGAAAATACCCCTCATTAGAACTAAAGAAGCTTCTTAGATAAGCTACGGAACATCTTCAACATTACAGAACAAATTCAGATGAATGTGAATTAGTACTAGATAAACCATGACCTGGATAAATGAGAACCTTCAGGGACGTAGAATGAAGTCATTAAGAAAGCATGGCGTTATGAGAACCAGTGCAGGAGAAAGAAGACACATTGAAAAGATAGATGAGTAAAACTAATGGAAGAAAGAAGTTCTAAATCTACAAGGTTTTGACAACAATTGGTTTGGGGACTGAAATTACTGGTCAGAGTTTAGAATTACACCTAGTACCCGGACATGGGGTTCTAACACATTTTGGCTTAATATACACACTTTAAGAAGTCAGAATATAGGAGCAAAAGAAGAGGGGAAAACCTTGAATACAGAGGTGGGTAAGAGGAATCAGGACATCAGTGGCTAGAGCCAGTACATAGATTGCTGTTGCCAGTACAAGGTAGAAATGTGTATATCTAGTAGTGGTTAGTCTCATTCAGCTGGACTTGTTCTATAATGTCGAAGCCATTTTGTAGATTATCCAGGCAACTTCTTCAGTTCCAATGGGTGTCAGGAAAATATCCCTCATTAGAACTGAAGAAGCTTCTTTGATAAGGTATGGAACATCTCCAACATTACAAATCCAGCCGACTGTGACTAACCACTACTAGATATACCATGACTTGGATAAATGAGAACCTACACAGATTTAGAAAGTATTCATTAAAAAGTATGATGTGATGATAACTAGAGTAGGAGACAGAAGACACTTCTTCAGTTCCAATGGGTGTCAGGAAAATACCCCTCATTAGAAATGAAGAACTTCCTTGGATAAGCTACGAAACATCTTCAACAATACAGAACAAATCCAGATGAATCTGAATTGCTACTAGAGCTACCATGACCTGGATAAATGAAAACCTTCAGAGATGTAGAGAGAAGTCATTAAGAAAGCATGGCATGATGAGAACTAGTGCAGGAGAAAGAAGACACATTGAAAAAATAGATGAGTAAAACTAATGGAAGAAAGACGTTCTAACAGAGAGAATTAGGAACATTTTGCCTGGCAGGGAAAAAATCAATGTTTTATGCAAAAGACAAATTTCTGTGAGCTAAAGAGAGTGTACCATGCAAAGCTTATCATGACCTAGCTGATCATGACACACCTTCAAATCTGCCAAGATCATCTTCCTTTGTGGCTCTCATGTGACACCCTAGAGCCAAAAGGGAGGTTGGTGCTGAAAATTCCTTCTTACCAGGCAATGTACTGTATGTCTGAACGGAGGGAGGGTGGATGTATAATGACCCCTGTGTGTCATTGACAGCAGGTTCTGTTCTGATTAAGGTCTGAATGGAGACTCGGGCACAGTAACTAATCTTACTAGTACGTTTTATTGGACAAATGTCTGGGAGAAGGAGGAACAGACTGGTAAAATAAATGGTGGAAAATTGGTTTGTGGTAGAAATAATTAGCCAATATCAGTGCAGAGAAAGATGGCTTGAAATGGTAGAAGACCGGGTAGCACTATGGAAGGTTAGTTGGACGTAACGGACAATTATAAATTAAAGCAGTTGTGAAGATTTGTCAAAAAAAAGACTAGAGTCTAGAGAGGTTAGAGGAAGACATGAAAAGATCAGGGTTCCATTAGTCTGATTTCCCCTTACTTCTTGTCCAGGTGACAACCGTTTCAGCTGGAGGTGAGGGAATGTTATGGAAGGGTCTATATAGCCACAGACAAAAGAGTGTACTTGAAGGTGGAGTGGCAGCAGAGGATACTGACAGTGGAGACTTGCAGGCCAAAACACTGCAGGGTGTACCGAGGCTGAACAGAGACATAGGAGTTATGGAGGGTACCAGGTAGGCACCTGGAGACACGGGGTGCACAGTAATACACTTGGAGATATGAAGCACATAGAGGTACACTTGGAGACATAGAATGCACTCTATGCATTGCATTCTGGAGACGCAGAATGCTTTTTAAAGACCCAGAGCGAACTTACAAAAGCGGTGAGCACTAGGTGCACTTGTAGACACAGGGCACAGGAGGAATATCTACATTGAGCTTGTAAAAGTGCTAGAGTACTTAGCACAGAGGATACAGGTGTAAGAGGGGAACAGGCTGGCACTGGAGGCATATGATTCAACTTAGTTATAGCAATGAATTGCTCAAAAGCTGAGCCAGTTGGGGCCAACGTGGGGCCGTTGTGTGAATAGGCTCCAGCAGTTATTAATGCATGCCTGTCCACCTCCATCCGCAGCCAATCACTGCGATCTCTAGTTGTGACAGGCGGCAGACATCAGGAGAGCTGTGCTGATTGACCATGATGCTGGAAAGAAGATCCAATCCTAGATTCAAGGAGAGGTGAGTGTTACAGGGAAAATCAGCAACAGGGACACAGACAGAAATCCAAAGCTGATAGGGGTTCTAGCCTTCCCTCCTCTACCTAAAAGCTATTTTTGTTTGTATGTTGCTGTTGGGGATTTTCCTTTGCTCCTTTTCTGGGGACCATTGTCCCTGTGGTGGCAAGTAAGGAAAAATCTTTCTAACCTCTCCATCCAAATCTAGAAAATAAAAGTTTTGGGTTTTGGTGGACTACACCCGCTGAAGAGAGAAGAGATTAGTACAAGGTTAAATTTTTGATTAAAGTATGTTTTTAGCCAATATTTTTTTATTTTGGATAGGTTATAAACCACTGCCTGTTTTTTTCCTTTGTGCCATTTTGGAGATTTCCCATAATTCCCATAAAGAGGAAATACTAGCAAATCTCTCCATAGTGTGAATCAAGAGTGAAATTCACCTCTTAAAATAGTCATCGAAACAGGTGCCCTCACTGGAAGATTGTCCTTCACCTCTTGTTTCAGTACCAACCATTTTGACCTTCCCATCATTTTGTGTCCCACTGACGATGGTGACCAGGGCAAGCTGCAAGGGTGAACCTACCTAGACGCAGACAACTCTATCCAAAGTTTTGACTTAGGATATACGAGGGCTGTATTAAAGGTAATGCAAACTGGGCATAACTTTTTGATTAACCTACATACAGTGCCTTGAAAAAGTATTCCTACCCCTTGACATTTCCCACACTTTGTCATGTTGCAACCAAAAACATAAATATATTTTATTGGGATTTTATGTGCTAGACAAACACAAAGTGGCACATAATTGTGAAGTGGAAGGAAAATGATAAATGTTTTTCAAAAATATTTACAAATAAACATCTGAAAAGTGGCGTGCATTTGTATTCAGCCCCCCTTTACTCTGATACCCCTAACTAAAATCTAGGGTAACCAACTGCTTTCAGAAGTCACCTAGTAAACAGAGTCCACTTGTGTGTAATATAATCTTAGTATAAATACAGCTGTTCTGTGAAGCCCTCAGAGGTTTGTTAGAGAATCTTAGTGAACAAATAGCATCATGAAGGACAAGGAACACACCAGACAAGTCAGGGATAAAGTTGTGGAGAAGTTTAAAGCAGGGTTAGGTTATAAAAAAATATCCCACGCTTTGAACATCTCATAGAGCACTGTTCCATCCATCATGCGAAAATGGAAAGAGTATGACACAACTGCAAGCCTACCAAGCCTTGGCCATACACCTAAACTGACAAGCCAGGTAAGGAGAGCATTAATCAGAGAAGCAGCGGCCCATGGTAACTCTGGAGGAGCTGCAGAGATCCACAGCTCAGGTGGGAAAATCTGTCCACAGGACAACTATTAGTCATGCACTCCACAAATCTGGGCTTTATGGAGTGGCAAGAAGAAAGCCATTGTTGAAAGAAAGCCATAAAAAGTCCCATTTGAAGTTTGCGAGAAGCCATGTGGGGGACACAGCAAACATGTGGAAGAAGAAGGTGCTCTGCTCAGATGAGACCAAAATTGAAGTTTTTGGCCTAAAAGCAAAACGCTATGTGTGGCGGAAAACTAACACTGCACATCACCCTGAACACACCATCCCCACCATGAAACATGGTGGTGGCAGCATCATGTTATGGAAATGCTTTTCTTCAGCAAGGACAGGGAAGCTGGTCAGAGTTGATGGAGAGATGGATGGAGCCAAATAAAGGGCAATCTTAGAAGAAAACCCGTTATGCCGTGTACACACGAGCGGACTTTCGACGGACTGAACTCTGAAGGACTTTTTGACGGACTTTCGTCGGAGTTCCGACGGAGTTCCGATGCAACGGACTTGCCTACACACGATCACACCAAAGTCCGACTGATTCGAACGTGATGACGTACGACTAGACTAGAATAAGGAAGTTCATAGCCAATAGCTGCCCTTGCGTCGTTTTTGTTCCGTCGGACTAGCATACAGACGAATGGATTTTTTCGACCGGACTCGAGTCCGTCTGAAAGATTTGAAACATGTTCTATTTCTAAAGTTCGTCTGATTTTTCGACAGGAAAGGTCTGATGAAGCCCACACACAATCGATTTGTCTGGCGGATTCGTTCCGTCGGACCTTTGCTGTCGAAAAGTCCGGTTGTGTGTACACGGCATTAGAGTCTGCAAAAGACTTGAGATTGGGGCTTTACCTCCCAGCACGACAACGACCCTAAACATACAGCCAGAGCTACAATGGAATGGTTTAGATCAAAGCATATTTATGTGTTAGAATGGCCCAGTCAAAGTCCAGACCTAAATCCAATTGAGAATCTGTGCAAGACTTGAAAATTGCTGTTCACAGACGCTCTCCCTCCAATCTAATAGATTTTGAGAAAAAATTTCACTCTCTAGATCTGTAAAGCTGGTAGAGACTAGCGATGAGCCCAATGTTCGAGTCGAACGTAAGTTCGACTCGAACATCGGATGTTCGCCTGTTAGCCAAATAGCGAACAATTTGGGGTGTTCGCGGCAAATTCGAAAGCCGCGGAAAAACCCTTTAAAAGTCTATGTGAGAAATCAAAAGTGCTAATTTTAAAGGCTTATATGCATGGTATTTTCATAAAAAGTGTTTGGGGACCCGGGTCCTGCCCCAGGGGACATGTAGCAATGCAAAAAAAGGTTTTAAAAAGGGACGTTTTTTCGGGAGCAGTGATTTTAATAATGCTTAAAGTGAAAAAATAAAAGTGAAATATTCCTTGAAATTTCGTACCTGGGGGGTGTCTATAGTATGCCTGTAAAGTGGTGCATGTTTCCCGTGTTTAGAACAGTCCGAGGGCAAAATGACATTTCTAAAGGAAAAAAAGTCATTTAAAACTACTCGCGGCTATAATGAATTGTCGGTCCTGGCTATACAGATAAAAGAAGTCATTGAAAAAACGGCATGGGATCCCCCCAGTCCATTACCAGTCCCTTTGGGTCTGGTATGAATATTAAGGGGAACCCCAAACCAAAATTTAAAAAAAAAATTGCATGGGGGTCCCCCCAAATTCCATATCAGGCCCTTCAGGTCTGGTATGGATATTAAGGGCAACCCCGTGCCAAAATTAAAAGAAAAAATGGCGTGGGGGTCCCAATCAAAATCCATACCAGACCTGAAATGTTATGGATTTTAAGGGGAACCCCGCTCCAAAATTTAAAAAAAAATGGCGTGGGGGTCCCCCCAAAAATCTATACCAGACCCTTATCTGAGCACGCAACCTGGCAGGCCGCAGGAAAAGAGGGGGGACGAGAGAGCGCCCCCCCTCCTGAACCGTACCAGGCCACATGCCCTCAACATGGGGAGGGTGCTTTGGGGTAGCCCCCAAAGCACCTTGTCTACATGTTGATGAGGTCAAGGGCCTCATCCCCACAACCCTTGTCCGGTGGTTGTGGGGGTCTGCGGGCGGGGGACTTATCGGAATCTGGGGTACTAATGTACCGCTACCATTTCACAAAAAAGTGTCAGAATGGTAAAAATGACAAGACACGGCTTGGGACAAGTCCTTTATTAAAAAATAAAAAAGTAAAAATGTCCCACGAAGTCTTCTTCTTCTCTTGCTCCGCCGACGGACCAAAAAAGAAAAAAAAAAAAACAACTCGCCTCCATGGGAGGCTCCCGCCGTATAACGCGCCTTCGCTTTGACAGTTCTTTTATAACTGAGGGCGGGGCCACACCGTTCCCGGGTGACCTCGCCCCCCTCTGATGCACGGGGACTTCCCTATGGCTTTCCCGGGGCATCAGAGGGGGCGGGGCCACCCTGTTACATAAACGGGTGGCCCCACCCCCTCTGACACCCCGGAAAAGCCATAGGGAAGTCCCCGTGCGTCAGAGGGGGGCAGGGTCACCCAGGAACGTCACAGTGTGGCCCCGCCCTCAGTTATAAAAAAACTGTCAAAAAAAAGATGATGCGTCATACAGCATGAGCCTCCCATGGAGGCGGGTCGGTCGCGGTTTTTTTTTTGTTTTTTTCTTTTTTGGTCCGTTGGCGGAGCAAGAGAACAAGAAGAAGAATTTGTGGGACATTTTTATTTTTTTATTTTAAAGGACTTGTCCCAAGCCGTGTCTTGTCATTTTTACCATTTTGACACTTTTTTTGTGAAATGGTAGGGGTACATTAGTACCCCGTTACCATTTCACACAGGAGGGGAGACCGGGATCTGGGGTCCCCTTGTTAAAGGGGGCTTCCAGATTCCGATAAGCCCCCCGCCCGCAGACCCCCACAACCACCGGGCAAGGGTTGTGGGGATGCGGCCCTTGTCCCCATCAGCATGGGCACAAGGTGCTTTGGAGGGCTACCCCAAAGCACCCTCCCCATGTTGAGGGCATGTGGCCTGGTACAGTTCAGGAGGGGGGCGCTCTCTCGTCCCCCCCTCTTTTCCTGCGGCCTGCCAGGTTGCGTGCTAAGATAAGGGTCTGGTATGGATTTTTGGAGGAACCCCACGCCATTTTTTTTTTTAATTTTGGCGTGGGGTTCCCCTTAAAATGCATATCAAACCTGAAGGGTCTGGTATAGATTTTGAGGGGGACCCCTATGCCATTTTTTTTTTAATTTTGGCTCGGGGTTCCCTTTAATATCCATATCAGACCTGAAGGGCCTGGTATGGAATTTGGGGGGCCCCATACAATTTTTTTTTTAATTGTGGTTCGGGGTTCCCCTTAATATTCATACCAGACCCAAGGAGACTGATAATGGACTGGGGAGATCCCATGCCATTTTTTTCAATGACTACTTTTATCTGTATTGCCGGGACCAACAATTCATTATAGCCGCGAGTAGTTTTGAATAAGTTATTTTCCTTTCGAAATGTCATTTTGCTCTCGGACCATTCTAAACACAGGAAACATGCACCATTTTACAGGCATATTATAGACACCCCCCAGGTACGACATTTCAAGGAATATTTCACTTTTATTGTTTTACTTTAAGCATTATTAAAATCACTGCTCCCGAAAAAACGTCCCTTTTTGAAACTTTTTTTTGCATTGATACATGTCCCCTGGGGCAGGACCCAGGTCCCCAAACACTGTTTATGACAATAACTTGCATATAAGCCTTTAAAATGAGCACTTTTGATTATTCATGTTTGTGTCCCATAGACTTTAACGGTGTTCGCGTGTTCGAACAAATTTTTTGGCTGTTCTCATGTTCTGCTGCGAACCAAACCAGGGGGTGTTCGGCTCATCCCTAGTAGAGACATCCCCAAAAAGTCTTGCAGCTGTAATTGCAATGAAAGGTGATTTTATAAAGTATTGACTCAAGGAGGCTGAATACAAATGCACGCCACACTTTTCACATAGTTATGTGTAAAAAAAATTGAAAACCATTTATTATTTTCCTTTCACTTCACAGTTATGTGTCACTTTGTGTTGGTCTATAATATAAAATCCCAATAAAATACATTTACGTTTTTCATTGTAACATGACAAAATGTGGAAAATTTCAAGGGGTATGAGTACTTTTTCAAGGCACTGTAGGCTGCTCAGATTTCACATGTGGGTAGAGTAACACTTCCTCTATACTGACTCTTCTTCTTTTTCATTGGAAGTAAATAATGGATTACAAGCAGAAGCAACCTGCCGTCAGTGAGTTCTCGACGAAGGAGGGGAGCAAGCTCTCCAACAATCACAGAAGGCTACAGAATGTTTATGACATTTATGCTCTTGTTATTGTTGCCATCTCTGTAAATGTTCTGTATCCTTCTGTAATTGTTGCACCCCTCCTTCATCAAGAGTCATGGAGTTCTTGACAAAGGAGGGGTGCAGGCTGTCCAACTTCCACAGAGAGTTGCAGACCATTTTTACGACAAGAGTCACCAATGACAAGACATTGCTCTTTTCAATGGTGTCATCTCCATAAACATTCCTTAGCCTTCTGTGGATGTTGGACAACCTGTACCCATCCTTCATCAAGAGTCATGGAATTCTTGATGAAGGAGGGGTGCAGGCTCTCCAACATCCACAGAAGGCTGCAGAACATTTACGACAAGAGTCGCGAATGACAAGACATTGCTCTTTTCAATGGTGTCATCTCTATAAATATTCTGTAGCCTTCTGTGGATGTTGGACAGCCTGCACCCATCCTTTACAAGAGTCATGGAGTTCTTGATGAAGGATGGGTGCAGGCTGTCCAACATCCACAGAAGGCTGAAGAACATTTACAACAAGAGTCACCAATGACAAGACCTAGCTCTTTTCAATGGTGTCATCTCCATAAACATTCTGTAGCCTTCTGTGGATGTTGGACAGTCTGCACTCATCCTTCATCAAGAGTCATGGAGTTCTTGATGAAGGAGGGGTGCAGGCTGTCCAACATTCACAGAAGGCTACAGAATATTTACGACAAGAGTCATTAAAGACAAGACATAGCTCTTGTCAATGGTGTCATCTCCATAAACATTATGTAGACTTCTGTGGAGGTGGGAAAGCTTGCACCCATCGTTCATCAAGGGTCATTAAGTTCTTGACAAAGGTTGGGTGCAAGCTGTCCAACATCCACAGAAGGCTGCAGAACATTTACAGCAAGAGTCGCCAATGACAAGACATTGCTCTTTTCAATGTTGTTATCTCCATAAACATTCAGTAAACTTCTGTGGATGTTGGACAGCCTGCACCCATCCTTCATCAAGAATCATGGAGTTCTTGACAAAGGAGGGTTGCAGGCTGTCCAACATCCACAGAAGACTTTGGAATGTTTATGACAAGAGTCACCAATGACAAGACATTGCTCTTGTCAATAAGGTGTCATTTCCATAAACATACTGTAGCCTTCTGTGGAGGTTGGACAGCCTGCACCCCTCCTTCATCAAGAGCTTAATGACAGCACATTGCTTCTGCCAGGAATCCATTATTTACTTGCAAGAAAAAAGAAGAGTCACTATAGAGGAAGAGTTATTCTACCAACATGTGAAATTTGAAGGGCTTATGTAAGTTAATAAAAAAGTTATGCACACTTTTGCATTACTTTCAGCCCTCATATACCAGACAGAGACCTACAGAGGTGAGACAGAAATAGAGAATGAGAGTCAGAGTCAAAGTACAGGAAGTTTCTACAAACAGGGAAAAAATAAAAATGACCATTGGGGCTTGTTCCCATTCTAAGAATTTCCATACTATTTAAAGTGTGGCAAACAGGTATGGACAACCTACAGTACATTGCTCTCCATAGCAAATGTTCGCACCAATGTGTTGTGTTGCCATTCATTGTCAAAAAGAATCCTGTGTGCTGCTTTTTTGGTACCTTGATATGCATTTTGGAATTCATTCCATTGGGTGAAATCCCTAGTGCAATGCAACACGCATTAATGCAAGTCAACAAGTGCTGAATCAACACGAGTTAAGGCATAAGTTCCTGGCGTGAACTAAGTATTATAGGACATTGGACAGAAAAGACAAAAGGTCCATACATCGATCATCAGGGAAAGGTTGCCAATAAGTGATCAGTGTATGGGACACCAGCTTTTTAGCCCAACAGATATCCATTCCTATGTCCAACATAAAGACAAAAAGTGCAGTTGAAAGAAACATTAGGAATACAGTATGTAGTTATTCTGCCCCATATTGCAGCCTTTCTCAGCAAGGGTTCTATGGAACCCTAAGGTTCCTCTAGAGGTTGCCAAGGATTCCTTTAGCTCAGGTTGCTTGACCTCCCATCTGATGGTGTCTGCATAGCTGCCTAAACCCAAAGATCTTCTTATCTGTTTGTAATAGTGGCATTCTGACCACTGCTGTAAGGGGCAATCTTCCTACTAACCACCATTGAACTGGATTTAGCAAGGGTTCCCCAAGACCTGAAAATATATTGAAGGTTCTTCTGGGGTAAAGCTTGAGAAAGGCTGCCATACTGTCTGCCAAACAGTATGGGTCTTTGGCACCTGTGCCTATTACCTATATCTCTTCCATTGGACAATAAGGATGATTGGCTCAATCAATTACAGATTAAAATGCCTTCAGTCATGAGACCCAGTGTGTTTGTGTCCGACCAATGTATCTTGGACAGATAGGGGGAATGAGGTTCCTTAAAAATAAGGAAGATCCGGGAAACGGACAAGATAGACTGGTGGGGAAGAATGAGAATGACAGATGTTGAGAGACCATTTGCACCAGCCTTTCTCAACTTTTTACATGGACAAACCCTTGAATTAACCTTCTGGCTTAGGGAACCCCTGCTAATAATTATTATATCTACAGCTCATTGTACATTGATGTTCTGTGGTCAGTGGGACAAATCCTCCTCTTACAGATAGCTAAATAAGATCAATGGTGTCAGTGGGAACTTATCCAAGAGGCAGAAATTGCACAATCTTCATGGAAAACCTAACAACCTCTGGAGGAAACCAGGTTGAGAAAGGGTGGTCTACATTCTACATGCACATTGCTGGGCCCCACCATGACTTTGCTCCTCATCTTGGCCAGTGGCCTTTTTCAGAGGTGACATAGAAAAATAGGAAGTCCAAGAAGGACATTTGGATGAGACAGATTGGAAAACTGCACAAAACAGAAATATTTTATGCAACAGAACATCTTTATACAATACTGGCAATTTTAATTATGTGAGAATAAACTCATCTGGTTTCAGTATGTAAATGGTCCATTTTTCTTTCAAAGATCTCAATTTTTGCATACTTGTCCATAATAGAGAAATGTAAGGAGGTAGGTCATGGAGTTGTAGGAGAGGTTATGGTAAAGTGTATGTAAATACATTTTTGGGGGTTTTGGATGGGGTAGAGTAGGATTAGATCATCTTTCAGGGTACACTTTGCCTTCAGGGGAGATTCACCCGTTTTATTATTCCTGGTGGCCTTTGTCACCAGGACTGCAAGTGATGGGAGAATCCAAAATTTTATAAAAAAGTTGAGGGAAAAATAATCCAACTGGGGCAAAATGTTCCTAAGACACCTGCCCAAGATGGAAATTCTGTTCAATTTGTAGAGATTTCCTCTCATTTCCTGTTGCATCTCCAACACGGGATGGAAATCTCCCCAATGGCACACAGAGAGCATAAAAACTTAGATTTGGGCATAGGGTAATGAGAGTAAATTTACTGTACTTACATCTTCAGGCATGTAGTCCAGATCCAAAACTTTGAACTTCCTTAGTTTTTCTCCTCTCCATGATGTATATATTGTCACTGTCAGGACTTTGTGTCACCCACTTTGGTTTTACTTTGACACAAGGCAGTCAAGAAATTTGGAAGCAGAGAGGGGAGGAGAGACTGGAGAAGCTTCACTGTATTGGACCTTTCACCCAACATGAATAACTCAAATTAATTTGTTGTAGGTGAATCATGGCTGTAAGGCCAAAAGTTTTTTTTAGGTTTAGATAAAGTAAGGAATGGCTAAAACCCCTATCAAGCTTTTTTTTTTTTTATAGTATGGATGGAGAACTCAAATAATAGTTGGAGCTGCAGGACAAAACTATATATCAGGGATCTTCAAACTATGGCCCTCCAGCTGTTGTGGAACTACACATCCCATGAGGCATTGTAGAACAATGACAGTCACTGACATGACTAAGCATGATGGGAACTGTAGTTCCTGAACAACTGGAGGGCCATAGTTTGAAGAACCCTGCTATATATTATGATGGGAGAAAACAATAGGAGTATTCGGAGAAGCTATATAGACTTGAAAGGAGTGATTGGAAGAGATTTAGATGAAAATACAAAGTATCATAGGCAAACGATTTGGGGTAAATTTGATGGGGTTGAAGGAGGGGCTTCAAGGAAAAATGGGAGGGGCTATAGTGTAGAGTCATCTAGCCCATTAGGGGGAGGGAATAGAGAGAAGTTAAAGCAGGCAGTACGAACTGGAAAGGTTAGGTGGTCAATATGGGAAAGAATTTAAAGATACATAATATGAGGAGAATAATACGATTCTTGTATTATTAATTCTCATAAGAACTAGCTTTAAGGGAGTGGTTGAACGTACTTGTCTTCAAGTGTTATAAACTATTAATAAAGCTTTTCTTATTGAAGGGAAGACAATCCATTTTTATGTCATTATTCCTCAGAACGAGGTTTTTTGTTTTGTTTTTACAAAACAGGTTTCTAAAAAGTAACCTACTTCAACGTCCCAACCCCCCACCTTTGTAACTGTATTTTCTGAACTTGCTTTTTCTTTTTTGTATTAAAAAAAAAATGTTTAAAAAAAAAAAAGTTGTTTTTTATGACATTTTCTTGAATCTATTTTTTTTCTTTCTCTCTTTCCCCCTTTCTCTCTCTCCCTCGGTTCTTTTTTTATCTTTTTTTTTTTCTTTTCTTTTTTTTTATATTATTTTTTCTTTTTTTTTTTCTTTTTTTATATATATATATTTTTTTCGCCTTGACCTCCAGGTCCCCTTTCCAAATCTCGGGAGGAATCCAGAAAATCTCAGCACACTCCAGACGAAGGTAGATCTCAAAGTCTTTTCTTGATTACATTTTTCTTCTTTCTCTTCTTTTTTTTTTGGGGCATTTTGCATGATGTATGATTTTTTTTCTTGGTGAATTGAATCTCTGTGTCTATGTATTTGCTTTAGGATGCTCTTTTTTTTTAAATTTGCCGTTTTATCGATCACAGTTGTGTTGTGGTATGCAAGTGTGACTTGGGAAAGGAGCTCAAAAAGTAACAAGATAAAGTGTTTGTAGTTTTCTTTTCAGGAACCACCAGACTTACCACCTGAGTCCTACAGAGCACTGATTCTCCAGACCACCAGAACATCCACTTATTAATGTGTTACACTTATATATTGTGTGTAAATATTGAAATGTTGGATCAAAATTTGAAAAACTGTGTTTTTAAGGTTCAGAACCAAGGCAGCTCCCTAGAAATCAATGGGTCCTGGTAGGTCCTCCTTGGCATATAAACAGTAGGTGCAGTAGAAAGACGTTAGCACCACAGCAACTTTGTAGGTCCAGAAAGTCCTTATTGGTCACAGCAAGAACCACATAAAGAGCCAACATGTTTCAGGGGCTCCTTGGTCCTCCTTCATCAGGCTTGGTAGTGGTAGAAGAAATATATACAGAGCTGGGCCATAAAATGAGTTTTGAGGGAATAATTCGGCAATGTATTGGTTTGTTCTGGTCTGTTAGACCACTGACTGAAATTATTCCATAAACTGACATTTCCCAGCAGGAAACCCACTCTGGTCCAGCTCTATATGTATTTCTTATTCCACTACAAGCCCTGATGAAGGGAGACTGATGAGCCCCTGAAATGTGTTGGCTGTATATGTAATTGTTGCTGTGATCAATAAAGATTTATTGAACCTACAAAGATCCTATGTTGTGTTCTCGTGTTTCTACTGCACCCACTAATTTAGAGCTTGGAATGTATATGTTTAGCTCCCTGTAAAGCAGTAGATCCAGTGCTGGTCAATCCTAGTTTGGATAAACATAAAAGGTAATCCATATAAAAAAAAAATACATTTATGTTCTCAGTAGATGCCAACTGGTTCAGCTTCTCATACCACCTAAGCTCATGCAGAGTGAGTAGCAAAATTTTGCAAAATAGCTCTGCTGGTGATTTGGTGGGTTAAGTCCCGCCTGTTCTTCATAGGGCAATATGTGAAATACGGACCCGTAAAGGGATCCTTTGAAAGGTAGGCTCCCCACCCCTAACACATGGACCTTTATTACCAGGATCCAGTGGGATACAGTGGGCTTTCCTAATCAGAGGTCACTAGAAAGCTAGGTGCAAATCCCAGTTTAGGAAAATTGCTTATCGTAAGCCCAGTATATTTTCATTGCCATGGCTATATCTCAATCACTTAAATAATGGTTGCATCAAATCTACTTTCTTGGCTTCATAATGGTTGTAGTAGTTGGTTGGAGATGGATAAGAGTGATAAGCTAGCTTGTGTCTTCAAAAAGATAAATGACGCAAGTAGTTCATGGAGTCTATGAAACCCAACCATACTTCTGGGTGTATCCAGTATTAATTTATGGTACACTAACTGGTATCCAAAACCTGGCAGCCCCAGATGTTGGTTGGGGTGTCTGCGGTATATGTGTGGCATAATTAGACATCCTTGGCTAAGGTAAATGAAAAACCGTGATGACCAGTTTCGTTTTTTTTTCGGTGGGAGGTCAGCTCTTCCTCAAAAATAAACTCATGTAAGCATACACGAGCAGAGAATATGAACATGTTTATGTGAGAAGATTTGGTAATGTTGAATTGTCTGTGTACATCTGACTGCCTTCTAATCGAAATGATCTACCTTAGTTATTTTCCACTAGCTTGACTATATTTCTATGTGTCTGGGAGAGATCCTGTCTTTGGAATGTAGAGTAGGTTTCCTGATCAGGGGTCACCAGAAAGCTAGGTGCATATCCCAGTTCAGGAAAACTGCTTATCACCAAGCCCAGTATCTTTTCACTGTCATGGCTATATTTCAATCACTTTATTAAGTGATTTATTAAGTGATTACTTTAGTAGGTAGCATGAAACCTACTTTCTCGGCTTCATAATGGTTACAGTACAGTACATCTGGGTGTATTTAATGTATGTTACACTAACTGGTATCCAAAACCTGGCAGCCCCAGATGCTGGTTGGGGTGTCTGCGGTATATGTGTGACATAAGCAGACATCCTTTGCTAAGCGAATTGAAAAAGCTTGATGACCAGTTTGGGTTTTTTTTGGTAGGAGGTCAGCTCTTCCTCAAATATAAACTCATGTGAACGATCCTCAGGTGAACGATCTTCAGGTGAAAGATCTCTGTAAACAAGCAATAGGTAGAGCTATCTTTCAAGCCCGCAAACTAATTCTTAGACATTGGAAATCAGCTGACCCACCCTGGCTGAAAGAGTGGATCACCCAAATGGGCAATACGCTACGTCTTGAAAAATACATCTACCACCATAAAGGGTGCCCTAGCAAATTTGATAAACTATGGTCCCCTTGGCTGGACACACCCCTTAAATTTAATTTTGGATAGACTATTGTGAACCACTTTCTCCTGAAATGCACTTTTCCCCACTGCTATGTTGTCTTGGGTTTCCATTGCACACTCATTGGGGGTTATTTACGAAAGGCAAATCCACTTTGCATTACATGTGCACTGCAAGTGCACTTGGAAGTGCAGTTGCTGTAAATCCGAGGGGGACATGCAAGGAAAATAAAAAACAGCATTTTAGCTTGCACATGATTGGATGATAAAATCAGCAGAGCTTCCCCTCATTTTAGATCTACCCCTCAGATTTACAGCGACTGCACTTCCAAGTGCACTTGTAGTGCAAAGTGGATTTGCCTTTCATAAATAACCCCCATTGTGTAGTGCCAGAATGGTGGTTATGTCAATATGGGATGATGTGACATTGTTGGAAGTTGGATCTTGTTCCTGGTTATATATGTTGTATTTACTCTGGAACCTGAAAATGTTTTCATGTTTTTTCTCAATTAAATGTTTTTGAGGTAAAAAACAAAAAAACAAAAAAGCCCATGTAAGCATTCATAATCAGAAGATTTGAGCACGTTTATGTGAGAATACGCTTGATTAGAAGATTTGATGATGTTGCGTTTCTGTTTACATCTGACTGCCTTCTAATCGGAATGGTCCACCTTAGTAATGTTCCACTACCTTGACTACATTTCCATGTGTCAGGGAGGGATCCTGTGCTTGGAATGAAGAGTGGGCTTTCCTGATCAGAGGTCACCAGAAGGCTAGGTGCAAATCACAGTTCAGGAAAACTGCTTATCGCCAAGCCCAGTATCTTTCACTGTCGTGGCTATATTTCAAACACTTCATTAAGGGTTGCATCAAACCTGCTTTCTCTGCTTCATAATGGTTGCAGCAGTTGGTTAGAGATGGAGAAAGGAGGAGGTAAGCTAGTTTTTGTCATCAAAGGGATATATGACGCAAGTAGTTCATTTGGTCTATGAAACCCAATCAACTCATAGGCCCAATCAACCCCAATAAACTCATGTAAGCATGCATGATCAGAAGACATGTTTACGTGAGAATGGGCTTGACTAGAAGATTTGGTGATGCTGAGTGTGTATCTGACTGCCTTCTAATCAAAAAGTCCACCTTAGTTATGTTCCACTACCTTGACTAAATTTCTATGTGTATGGGAGGGATCCTGTCTTTGGAGAGTGGGTTTTCCTGATAAGAGGTCGCCAGAAAGCTAGCTGCAAATCCCAGTTCAGGAAAACTGCTTATCACCAAGCCTAGTATCTTTTCACTGTCATGGCTATATCTCAATCAATTTATTAAGGGTTGCATCAAACCTACTTTCTCATCTTCATAATGGTTGCAGTAGTTGGCTGGAGATGGAGAAGGGAGGGTGGTAAGCTAGTTTTTGTCATCAAAGAGATATATGACGCAAGTAGTTCATTTGGTCTATGAAACCCAATCAACTCATAGGCCCAATCAAACCCAATAAACTCATGTAAGCGTACATAATCAGAAGATATGAGCATGTTTATGTAAGAATGGGCTCGGCTAGAAGATTTAGTGATATTGAATTGTCTGTGTACATCTGATTGCCTTCTAATCAGAATGGTCTACCTTAGTTATGTTTCACTACCTTGACCATATTTCACTATCAGGAAGCTTGCTGAGAAAATGCCATGTAGCCCTCCTATTAACCCCCCACTTCTACCACAGCCCCACAGAACATTGTGCAATTAACCCATCCTTCACCTGCCTGCAATGATGGAATTTTGCCTCCTAACCTCTTAATCAAAGAGTAAAGAAGGAGAGGAGAGGGCCCTAATTATATTTTAGTGCTTGTTGAGATGATTCAAGTTGCAAAAGAGAACATTTGAATTTACAGAAGTAAAAAAAAAAGATGACAAGAAGGTGAATATCAAGCAGACTGAAGCTAAAATGTCCAATAAAGTACCAGTCTTTCTACCATGGATCTCATCAGCTATTTACAGTAATAGGCCATTATGGGTCGATAATTTTCTAGACATGATTGTTTTCTTTGCTGTGCAGCTGTCATGTATTTGATATGTACATTTAGCCTGATTAGCCTATTCTTTTTGGATCGTGCCCGGTCTTATGGAAATTTCTTTTGAACATTGCTATTCATTGTCTATTGTTTTCTTGGTGCATATGCTACCTCGTTCTCACTTTTTGGAATGTTGTACCTTATTATTTTCTGTCTATGATATACAGTCTCAATAAAAAAAATAAAGTAAAAAAAAAAAAAAATGTTCAATAAACAAGGAAATGGGAAACCAGGGATATGAGGATCCAGTTTGTTGGTGCTTGCAATGGAATAGGTCTCAGAGGATGATACATAGGGCATATTAAATTCTAAGATGGAAAGGCAAGCAGTAAATATCCCACAATATATAATAGAAGTTTAGGCATACTCAGTAACTATATATAATATGCTATCAACAAAATGGTGGCAGTGTGCACACAGACACTGACTCCCTGTTCCATAAATGTGAATGGGATGAGATGGGTTAAAGATGGCTTCAGCTCCTGTTCTCCACCCGTAGAGAACTCCTCAGATGCGTTTTCGCCTTAATTGTAGAGGCCAGTATGAATATGCTATGCAGCTACTATACCTGTGAGTGCTAAGTTATAGTTTGAAGGGGAGCATATGGGTGCAGGTATTATTAAAGTTCATGTAAAGTCCAAGATTTTGGGTGTCGGGAAGGATTAAAACAACCTCTGGAGGAATCCTAGGGTTTCATGGAACCCTGGTTGAGAAGCCCTGACAAAGACACTCAAGTAAAATGCTGAGACCAAAGTCATTAGTATGAAGACAGGACCTGGCTGCCTGAAGGAGGATAGTAGGAGTTGACAATAACTTATATTAGGTTTGAAATTAGATTGAGATGTTGGAGCTAGGTGTGAGATATGAGGACAAAACGAAAGATGGTGAAGCTCTGGGTTTAAAAGGGATTAAAATACACACCTTTCAGGACACCGGCGCATGGTTTCCAATGCGGGGGGGCTTTTTTTTTAAGCACCGATTAGAGGCTCTAATAGGCTTCAATATAGGATGGGCTTGGGTCGCAGAGAGTGCACTCTGATCCCACCCAGGTGTGTTACAACAGCAAATGAATGTTCGCTGTTGTAACACTGATCCTCCTCATGGCCAATCAGGAAGCGGGTTTTGACACCGGTCACCCAATTGGCTGAAAGGACAGGGCGATCCTATTGGATGCCTTGGAGGAGGAGGGGAGGAGCTGGAAGCCACCATGGAGGAGAGGACACAGAGCCGCTGCACCACGCTGCCTGCTGTCTGCCACCTGCCACAATGGGGTAAGTGCCGGGGTCTGGGTGCCACTCGGGGGGGGGGGTTGTTTGCTGCCCTCCCAGAAAACAAAAAACCAGCCACCACTGCTTTCTGCCAGTAAATTCACCTGTAGAAACAAAATATTCTTTAGTTTTCTCACGAAAAAGAATCATTCCTGGCTCAGAATGCTAAAAATAACAATAGGAAAAGATTTTGCAACTGATTTCTGACATCTTAAAAATTGTCAGCAATTTTAGAAAAGAATTTACCATACAAATCTGGGAAAATTGCCAACGTAAACACATTGCAATGCCAACAGAAAGGTATGTACGTAGGCAAAAGATGCCAAGTCAAGATAAGCAGCAAAATATTTTCTTTTAATCCTGTATTACAAATGAGCCCCATATGGTGAGACTTGGATTGAGAAAGGGTTAAGGTTTTATACTTGGTGTAGGAACTCTGTTAGTAGTATGTCTAATTGTAAGTGGGTGTTTTTTTAATTGAGGTTAGGCTTGGGGAAAATATAAAATGTATGGAGTAGATATTAGTATAGAGGGTTGGATTGAAAAAAATAATATGATTCTTAAGTATATAATGTGAGTCGATGTGATGCTTGGATTGTATTGGAAAAAAAGATTCAAATATTGGAGTAATTATCAGATTTTGGGAGCAGCTGTGATGGTTTATCTAGTAGAAGTTGGTCACATTCAAGTTCTGTAATGTTGAAGGCGTTTTGTCGCTTCTCAAAATCATTTCTTCAGCTCTAATGAGTGTTGGGAAGATACCCCAACATTTAAAGCCACACAGGTAGTACCGACAACCTAATACACTCACCATAGAAAGGCAAATGTCGATTGACCAGGAACTTGGATGGAAGGTATAAAAGTTGTTGAACCACCCTGTTCTACAGTAGATACTTAATCCAATCCTTGGTGTCAGGAAGTCCTTGTAGGTGATAATCCTTCAAATTACATGGTTGAAGGTGTGAATTGTTGTAAAAACACCATTGTACATATGTTAAAACAGCAATATTTGTGGAAGACAGATGGTGTCCAGTACAAGGCCTCCTGTTGTGGTTGTTCCAGTTGGATGTAGATGGCCTCTTTCACACCTTTTGTGAACCAGTTGTCCTCTTTGTCCAGAATGTGAACCTCACTGTCCTCAAAAGAATAACTGAAGAATTCCAGTCATGATATATTTTTACATGGTTACATTAGTCCAGTTCCATATATAAATATGTATATACCATAGCTGACCGATGCCCCTGGATGCCCCGGGAAGCTGGAAATCACTAAAGTAGACTCTGCTAGTTCAATGCTAATTCATTGATCACCACTTGATTCTGGGTCCCTAGCTGAGTGGCAGGGCTGATGCATTGTGAGCAATAAAGGTTGGCCGGTCAGCATGGGCGCCATACAAAAAAATGCTTTGCATTTTCTGAATGCAAAGTGTTCTCTGAATCGACGAGGTGTAGACATCTTTAGACATTGTGTTTGTTGTTACCGTCTCAGCCTGATGTTGCAGAGTTCCAATAACCTCCAGTTTGTGTTCCAGCTTGGTAGTTGGGGTAAAAATGTAGAGATTCCTCTGTGTTCATGATTTTCCTGTAGGCCTCAATGTCACCCCTCTCCTGGACATGTGTGTAGGCAGATGCCTACAGAAGGGTTAATGTTTTTTTCTATGTTGACTCATGTTCTGCAACTACCTGTGTCAAGTCTGCTGTCTTTCCTGTGAAACTGTTACAATGTAGATGTGTGGAGGGATTGATTGGCTAGATTTACCCACCAATTTTCCACAGAGCAGGAGAGAGCTGCTGTAAACACTGTCAAAATGTAGGCCATTATGGTACCGGACAACGCCCCCTGCTGGGGGAGGGGGGTTTTGGGCACTCGGGGCTTTCTGAGGGAGTGGGAGCATGGGGACTCTTAACTACAAATCTTGGGCTTACCGCCATTAAGGATCTTTGTCAAACATGGACTAACTATATGGACTCTGTGATACCTCAGGTGGATTATTTACCAATCATGGACTCTGGCTCTAATGGACCCTAAGGACTCTCTCTGCTGTTGTTCAGGTATGATTACCTTATGGGCACTAAAGCCCCATGTGCAGAAATTCATGTGAGAAAATGACTGCTGAGAACTATTCCTGTGTGTTGCCATTCTTAAGTAAAGTTACCGTTACCTATTTAATTCCTGGCCTGAAGTTTCTTCTTAAGTGGGTTATTGCAAAGTGTATTCAAAGAACATGGCTTGTAACATGGGGGCTGTAGGTTAGAGTAGATACAGTACACTCAGGTAGTCCAACAGGTAGTTTTTTGCTGTCTAGCGTAGGCCATATAAGCATTGCTAGGGACAACCGTATATATGTATCATAATTTAATGCAGCCAACCAGCCAGGGAATGGGAAACTGGCGTAAGATGATGGTTACTCTGGTAGTGAAGGGGTGGTGTGGTCACTCTTCATTAGCAGCCAGCTCCATGAATTTTGGGACTGGACTTGCGGCACAGATTGGCTAGGGACCTAGCCTGGGTGTCCCTGGAGAGATGTAGCAAGACCCCTAAGAGAGAGAGAGTGAACACGTACTTAGAGAGTTAAGTTCATTACCTATGTCACTGTCCATTAGTAACTGTGGACATGTCACTGGGAGGGAGGTGACAGGTATTGTTGGGTTGGTGGATGGCGGTGCAGGCTCTGTATCAGTTTCTAAATGCTGTGCACCTGGGAGTTGGTGTTCTGTAACTATGGTAGTGTTTGTAGTGCTTAGTGACAGTACAGTCAGCTAGCGTGGGTGGCTAGAGGGTTAACCGTGTTCTTTTTGTCTTGCTCCCAAATCCGGACTTATGCCTTAATGCTGATTATCGCATGGAGGCAAACTCCTGCCTAGAACCTAGGCAATTAGCAAGTGTAGTTCTAGTGTCCCCCACTAGGGTGCCTAAGCCCCGCCCACATGTAGTACACATTCTAAAAAGGGTAATGTGTTATCCTGTGCCTCTTCAGGTGTAAACATGTTGTTTGCCCACTGAGTTTGTATGTTCACTAAAAGCTTGTATTTCCAATGTTCTAATCTTGGCCGGGCAACGTCCTATAGCGGACCCCTGACTTGGTCTGGCAATCTGATTCCAGGTCCTGATTCCTTAATGGAGTAAGCAGCCAGGCACAGGGTATTTTCAGCCAGATGTATAAAATCTCACTTAGTCCTCAGACAGTAATCAGGCAGATAGTGTCTTTGTTTTTATTGTTTTTATTGTTTTGTAGAAGTGGTGTAGCGCTGGTAGATTTTCAATCTACTGCTTATAGGTAAATTTAGTGGGTTACTTGTTCATACATAGTCAGATTTAGCCTCTGTTCCAGTTTGGCTGTGTTGCATGTAGTTTCACACTGTGCCTATGGGTGTCGTTGTCTCCATGGGTCGGTGTTGGAAAGGCAACACATTAAAGCGTATGAGTGCTCTTCTGTCCCAGGGATAACTCGGTGGAGGTGGTCCTCCGAGTTGCATTCTGGGAGAGGGTATTTATGGCACAGACACCATGTTTTAGGGTTCTTTTCGTTCCACCTGCTGGCCCTCCTGGCCGACAGGTATGTGTTAGGAGTACTACCGCGTGGTTCTCCGACCGGGAGGACCACGTTGCTGCAGCTTGTGGGTGGGCCCAGAAGCTTGTCTGGGGCCTACCACAGCGGCGAGGGAATGGTCCTGTGCTGTCTGTCCTACGGGAAGAAGCTGGACAACTGAGAAGATCCCAGGGGAGGACCCGTCATGGAAGGATCATGCAGAGTGCTGGTCTGGAGAGGGGCCTGGTGACTCAGTTGGAGGACGTATCCTAAAGTTATCCTACCACATAGTACTGCCGGGTTGGCTTAAAGGTTCTAGTGCTGTGTTTGCTATCCATCGTAAACCATTACATTCTGTGGCAGAGGATCGTACGGGTTTCTATTCCATTCAAGTCTGTGGCAGAGACTTTTGTTTGTGCTGCGTACTGGCTGCTAGGTTAGTGAGAGAAACCTATCCGGGCGGGCAAAGATTCAACTCTAAAAGGAAAGTACATTCATCTACAAGATTCCAATTCCTAATACTACACTAAGAAAAGGTGTTTGAACTTCCCTGCAACTCTTCTTCTACCTCTTTCCTGCTACTTCCTTCAGTTACTCTTTATTAAAGCATTGGAAAAGATACTCAAGTGTCTGGTGCCTACACTGTCTTGTATTAAGCTCAACAGGACCCTAGACCCGGTTCTGGTGAAATTGAGGTAACAGCCCGCTTTAAACCAGCAGCTCCACCATGAGTTATTGCTACACTGGGATAGGGATTGGGAAGAACTTTGGGATGTTAAAACTAAACAACTTGAATGAGGACACTATCTTGAAGCAGCTATGCAAAATACAGCAGAGTTTCCCTCCACAACCACAACCGGAATCATGAAAACAACAGACACTCCCTCCAGAAACACTGAGCGCCAAAGCGGACCAGAATACCCAACAGGGAACCCTCAAGGAGTCATGCGGACCCAAGATGCTAATGGGGGAAGAACAAAAATGGCCACCATCCCCATGCAAAAATTACAGAAGTCAAACAAAACCAAAGAAATTTCCAAGCTCAACTTACCAACCAGCCTATGACCAATCAAATTGACCTGTCTAACAATATGCGCTTAAAACAGGGGTTTAGTCGTAACACATTTGCAAACACATGCGTAAGCTACAGGCCAAGTCAAGGGACTCCATTTTCTGTAGTCCTGACTATAACTTCTGAGAGTTTCCACAATGGAAGTACATGCATTTTAATGGATATGCCGAGGGCAGGTGAGTCTGGAAGGAGCTCCACAAAATGCATGTGCTTCCATTGTGGAGACTCTCAGAAGTTAGAGTTAGGACTACAGAAAATGTGTTGCCTTGACGAGGCCTGTAGCTTACGCATGTATTTGCAAATGTGTGTAAACGAAACCCCTGTTTTTAACACATATTGTTAGACAGGTCATTTCGGTTGGTTGCAGGCTAGTTGGGAAGTTGAGCTTGGAAATTTCTTTAGCCTAGTGCTCCTTGCTGGGTAGACCAGTAATGGGCAGCGGCCACTTGTTATATAAAAAATACAGAAGACAGGCAGAGTGAGGGCATCAGGTAGTTAAGCCCCCATGTTAAAAAGGATTTAATCATCTTGGAGATCTCCAATACACTTCATCAAATGTGTCCGAATGTGCCTAGGTAGTGTGGATCCCATGGGCATCCATCAGCATCTTGGGTCTACATGACTCCTTGAGGGTTCCTTGTTGGGTATTCTGCTTTGGTGCTCGGTGGTCCAGAGAGAGTGTCTGTTCTTTTAATGGTTCTGGTCACGTACATTCATTATTTATGCGAATTATGATATCCGGCCCCGGAAGAAGATCTAGACTTGATCGTAACATGTCGGGCTTTCACCTGGATATTGTATGAGAATTAGTTTTTAAACCAAGATCAATAAATATTTTATAAGGATTGATGTACAGTACCTTGAAAAAGCCATACCCCTTGAAATTTTCCACACTTTGTCATGTTACAACCAAAAATGTAAATGTTTTTTATTGGGATTTTATGTGATAGACCAACACAAAGTGGCACATAATTGTGAAGTGGAAGGAAAATGATAAATGGTTTTCAAAAATATTTACAAATAAATATCTGAAAAGTGTGGGGGGAATTTGTATTCAGCCCCCTTTACTCTGATACCCCTAACTAAAATCTAGGGTAACCAATTGCTTTCAGAAGTCACCTAAATAGTAAATAGAGTCCACCTGTGTGTAATTTAATCTTAGTATAAATACAGCTGTTCTGTGAAGCCCTCAGAGTTTTGTTAGAGAAACTTAGTGAACAAACAGCATCATGAAGGCCAAAGAAAACACCAGACAGGTCAGGGATAAAGTTGTGGAGAAGTTTAAAGCAGGGTTAGGTTATAAAAAAATATCCCAAGCTTTGAACATCTCATGGAGCTCTGTTCAATCCATCATTCAAAAAGGGAAAGAGTATGGCACAACTGCAAACTTACCAAGACATGGCCGTCCACCTAAACTGACAGGCCGGGCAAGGAGAGCATTAATCAGAGAAGCAGCCAAGCGCCCCATGGTAACTCTGGAGGAGCTGCAGAGATCCACAGCTCAGGTGGGAGAATCTGTGCACAGGACAACTATTAGTCGTGCTCTCCACAAATCTGGCCTTTATGGAAGAGTGTCAAGAAGAAAGCCATTGTTGAAAGAAAGCCATAAGAAGTCCCATTTGCATTTTGCGAGAAGCCATATGGGGGACACAGCAAACATGTGGAAGAAGGTGCTCTGGTCAGATGAGACCAAAATTGAAGTTTTTGGCCTAAAAGCAAAACGCTATGTGTGGCGGAAACCTGTGTGCATCACCCTGAACACACCATCCCCACTGTGAAACATGGTGGTGGCAGCATCATGTTGCGGGGATGCTTTTCTTCAGCAGGGAAAGGGAAGCTGGACAGAGTTGATGGGAAGATGGATGGGGCCAAATACAGAGAAATCTTAGAAGAAAAACTATTAGAGTCTGCAAAAGACTTGAGATTGGGGCGGAGGTTCACCTTCCAGAAGGACAACGACCCTAAACATACAGCCAGAGCAACAATGGAATAGTTTGAGTCAAAGCATATTCATGTTTTAGAATGGCCCCGGCAAAGTCCAGACCTAAATCCAATTGAGAATCTGTGGCAAGACTTGAAAATTGCTGTTTACAGATGCTCTCCCTCCAATATGACAGAGTTTGAGCAATTTTGCAAAGAAGAATGGGCAAAAATTTCACGCTGTAGATGTGCAAAGCTGGTAGAGACATCCCCAAAAAGACTTGCAGCTGTAATTGCAGTGAAAGGTGGTTCTACAAAGTATTGACTCAGGGGGGCGCCATACAAATGTACACCACACTTTTCACATATTTATTTGTAAAAAAGTTTGAAATCCATTTATCATTTTCCTTCGACTTCACAATTATGTGCCACTTTGTGTTGGCCTATATCTATAACATAAAATCCCGATAAAATACATTCACGTTTTTGGTTGTAACATGACAAAATGTGGAAAATTTCAAGGGGTATGAATGAACTTTTTCAAGGCACTGTAAATTGTATGGTGAATATATCATACTGGAACCAAATATTGTAGGATATCCCGTGTTAATTACGTTTAACCATGTACAAATAAAATTATATTTTTTAAAGATGGTTAATTTTTGGTTGCTGCCTCAAATTCCCAAGGGGGGGTAGTGTGCTTGGGTATATGTCAATTGGACCCCGACAAAGTGCAGGTGTAGGCACAAAACATGTAGAACATTATCTTGACATCTTCCATGTGAGCTGATATTCTAGATAAAAAATGTTAAATTTTTTTTATTATTTATAATTTCTGGAAGCTAGCTGTACAGAGGTTCCGTAGAAAGGAGTGGCATTGTCGTGCGGATTGTGGTTTGTTTGCATACCACCTTCAGAAACAAAAGCTTGAACTACTTGAGTTATTGTTTTTGTATTGGTGGCGTATATATAAAAACTGATGTAACACCCTCGTAGAGTAGGATACTAGGAACATTTTGCTGTTGGCTCCTTCTGTAATCAAGGGGTCAGTGATTGTTTGGCCTGGTCTGTTCAGGGTTTCACACACTGGAAGCTTGATTGCTTTTCCTCCTGCCTCTGGAAAAACCTTCAATAGCTTAGGCCAGGAGATTCGAAACAATAAGCCTAAATATTTTTCAGGTTCCAGCCTATCCCTGAAGAGGAGTGTCCAGAAGAAGACTTGAATGGTAATCAATAGTCTGAAGCACTGGAGAGCTGGGTTCCTTCTCCCCAAGAGGGTTCCAGAGCCTGATGGGCTGCTGCCTTTAGGCAGCCCATGAACTGTACATCTGTTCTAGAGGCCTCAGTGGTGTCATGTTGGAGGGCCTGGATGAATATGCTATAAGTTGATTGCAGAACCTCACCACAAGTGATCTGGACTGGAGAAGGACTGTCTCACTTACTGGACTGTGCCCCGAGGAAGCTAGAAGGTGGAAGTTGTCCTGGGGACTTGTGAGTAAAGACTCTAAACTGATCCCTGTGACTGTGCACTGTTGCATCAGTGCAAGGTAACTGGATGCAAAAGAGACTTGCCTCGTGGTCCCCAACTGTAAGGCTTTAGACTGTCCAACACCCACAATTACTCAAGGAGAATATTGTCCTCTAATTGCTATATGCTAATCATCTTGGAGCATCCCGTGCCCTAACCCCCTCTCTAGTTAAAGTTCTTCAAGCAATAAATTACAAAAACACATCACCTAGGCTGATTCATTAGATCCAGAGTGTATGAATTGGTGCTTGGGTGACCGGCAGACTCTGTACTATTAGGGAAGATCCAGCTGTTACCATCCCCCCACCTACGGGGGTAGCGCTACGCTAGGCAACTGATAATTAAATCCATAGTCATAGGCTCGTGGCTCTTCAAACAGAAATGATGACGTTTTAGATTAATCAGAAGGTGGTATCAACCTATTACTACCTCTCTCATGGTCACTGTCCAGTAAATGTTCCTTCATTGTATTGGCCAGTTTGTTCTCCTCTGGATTTGAATGTTTTGTTGTACACCATCCACTTCCCTGCAAATAAACAACGTAACACAACTTGTCTTTATTCAATTTCTGCCTCTTCTGACAAAAGACAGACAGATATTCACGTCCCAATTTTTTCTGGATTAGGCTGCATGTCCCAATGAAATCAGAGGACCAGTTGTATCTTCAACATCTCTGCCATAGTGCTCTGTGGTTTTGTCAAAGCTCAGACAAGCAACTGAAAGATCTACAATGACGGCTGTGAGAATGTTCATGTCTTTTTAACCATTCCAACCGCTGCAAGAAAAATAACTCCTAGTCAGACCAGCCCGTGTGGCACCAACAACCATGCCACGTTCAAAGTCTCTTAAATCCCCTTTCTGATGCTCGGTTTGAACTTCAGCAAGTTGGCATCACCACGTCTAGATGCCTAAATGCATTGAGTTGCTGCCGTGTGATTAGCTGATTAGCAATTTGTGTTACCAAGCAATTGCACAGGTATGCCTAATAAAGTGGCCGGTGAATGTATATTGTGTGGGGAATATATGATACTGGAACCACATATTTTAGGGTATCCGATGTTAATTACTTTTAACCATGTACAAATAAAAGGATATATTTTTGAAGATGTTTAAAGTTTAGTTGCTGCCTCAAAGTCCCAAGGGGTAGTGTGCTTTGTTATCAGTTTAGGGATATGGCAGCTCCATGCTCTTCCAGGGGGTTCTTTTTCCACTATTTTTTAATTGACATAAATCCAAGATAACTTGGGTCACAGTGCACATGAATGTTGCTGCCAATCATGAACCGTATTGTTATTTGTATAGTACAAGATTAAATAGTATAAAAATCACTATGAATGTAAAACCAAGTAGATCATTTACAAAACAGAAGCTCCAGTTTACAAGAAGTCATCTATGGCCTTTGGCTACAGATGGAATCAGTTATTTCATTCTCCTTGCTTGAGCAGGTTAAAGGGGTGCTTCAGTTAAAATTATTATTATTTCTACAAGGTAGATAAGCTAGAATAATAATCATTATCCCTCAAAGAGTACATTGCTTATCTTACCTCATGATGGCTCATTTGACTGCAAGGTTCCTTCTCAAGTCAGGCTGGTTATTAACCACCTTACCTCCTAATAACCAGCCAGTGAGACGGTTGTATAGGCATACAGTATGTAGGTATGAAAAATAGTAGACGCCTCTCCTCTTCTTTAGCTTGTTTTATCTATTTTATTTTTGGTGGTTGATGGTGATGGGGCTTGCAATCAAAGCAAACCTCACAATGCTTCCCAGTGATCCAAAAACAGGGCGGAGCGTTGACACAAAAACTCAGGGTGGTTGGTTTAGGAGATAAGCTAACATGTACATCAGTGTCCCCTTTGATCTGCAGAACCAAGCCACAGTTTATTAATCCCACTAATAAGGTGACCAAGCCTCTACACATATGTTGGTATGAAAAATAGTAGAAGCCTTTCCTCTTCTTTAGTAGATCTATCAATAGTGGTGGTGGTTGATGGTAATGGGCACTTGCAGTCTCAGCAAACCTCACAATGCTTCTCAGTGATCCTAAAAAAAAGGTTGAACATTGGCGCAAATATTCAGGGTGATTGGTTAAAGAGATAAGCTAAAATGCATATCAGTGGCCCCTTCCATCTGCAGAACCAAACCACAGTTGTCCTTAGGCTGTATTCTGAATGCTGAACAGCTTATTAGAAGCAGAGATTGAATTGAATGTCTTTGTTTCACACCATGATATCAAGGCATCATCAGTTTGTGAACTGAACCCATAAAAACATTTAGGAGAAGCGGAGAGGACATTAGCATGGATTTTGCTTACCAATCCAAGGTTGTCCTAACCCTTCGGTGCTAATCTCATTATTTTTTAAAGAAAAAAAAAAGCAGTATACTTCCCAAAGTTTAGAAGAAGCCAATCCAAATTTCATTGTGTAACATGAGTGGGATGTTTGTGAACATTCTAGAGTAGTAGGTTTCGGAAACCTTCTACAAGAGTGCAATGTGATTTCAACTCTCTGACTCCATTTTAGATGAAGAAAAGCCTCCTGTTAAAAGCAGAGTCTGCTTCCCAACGTTTAGAAGAAGTCAATTCAAACTTTATTCTGCAGCATAAGCGGGATGATTGTGAATATTCTACAGTAGTAGGACTCAGAAACTTTCTACAAAGGTACAAAAGGATCAAAACTCTCTGACTCCATTTGCAATGAAGAACGGCCTCCTGTTAAAAGCAGAGTCTACTTCCCAACGTTTAGAAAAAGTCGATTCAAACTTCATTCTGTAGCATGAGCAGGATGTTTGTGAACATTCTACAGTAGTGAGATTCGGAAACCTTGTACAAAAGTACAATGTGATCTAAACTCTCTGACTCCACTTACGATGAAGAACGGCCTCCTGTTAAAAGCGGAGTCTACTTTCCAACTTTTAGAAGAAGCTGATCAAAATTTCATAGTGTAGCATGAGTGGGATGTTTGTGAATATTCTAGAGTAATGAAATTTAGAAACCTTCTACAAAGGTAAAAAGGGATCTAAACTCTCTGACTCCACTTGCGATGAAGAATGTCCTCCTGTTAAAAGCGGGGTATACTTCTCAACGTTTAGAAGAAGCTGATCCAAATTTTCATTGTGTAGCATGAGTGGGATGTTTGTGAATATTCTAGAGTAGCGGGATTTAGAAACCTATAACAAAGGCAAAAATGTGATCTAAACTTTCAACTCCACTTGTTATAAAGAATGGCCTCCTGTTAAAAGTGAAGTATACTTGCCAACATTTAGAAGAAGCTGAACCAAATTTCATTGTGTAGCATGAGTGGGATGTTTGTGAATATTGTAGACTAATGGAATTTAGAAACCTTCTACAAAGGTATAAATGGATCTAAACTCTCGGACGCCACTTGCGATGAAGAATGGCCTCCTGTTAAAAGCGGTGTCTTCTTCCCAACGTTTCGAAGAAGCCAGTACAAAATTAATTATGTAGCATGAGTGAGATGTTAGTGAATATTCTAGAGTAGCGGGATTTAGAAACCTTCTACAAAGGCAAAAATGAGATCTAAACTTTTGACTCCACTTGTGATGAAGAATGGCCTCCTGTTAAAAGCTTTAGCAAAAAAAGGATTCCATTTATTTAAAAATATAGCTGTTATTTAGGTCCATAAAAATTTTGACGGAGAACAGGAAAACTTGGAAGATACTCTGTCACAAGATGAAAATTCAACCACCATAGCATAACCCCAATAAGAGAAGACCCTTGTCCTGCTACTACTAACAGTGTTTTAGAGGAGCAAGATGATCCTTTTTTTTTCTATAGAAGAACAATCTTGGAACTCTGGAACCATGAGATTTTATGGAGAGGAAGGGATGACCCCTTGGTTTGAAATTGACTAAAAATGGGAAAAAGCACTGTACCATAGCAGAGTCATAACACCAATCCTTGACTGAAAAAAGCGTGTATATTTATTAACCACTTCCCATCCGGGCCAATTCTGACACTTCACTCCTATATGGAAGAATCTACTTTTTTTTTTGCTAGAAACTTACTTAGAACTCCCCAACATTATATATATATATATATCAGAGGCCCTATAGAATAAAATGGTTGGTGTTGCCATTTTTCTATGTCAGGTTTTTCAAACGCAATTTTTATTGGAAAAAAAAAACACTTTCATAAATTAAAAAAAAAAAAAACACTAAAGTTAGTCCAAATTTTTTATGATGTGTAAGATGATGTTACTCTGAGTAAATAGATACCTAATATGTCACGCTTTAAAATTGTGTCTGCCCATGGAATGGAGGCAAACTACGGTGCTTAAAATTCTCCATAGGCGATGCTGGAAACACCTTTACAGGTTATCAGTTTAGAGTTGCACAGGAGGTCTGGTGCTAGAATTATTGCTCTTGCTCTGACATTCGTGACAATACCTCACATGTGTGGTGCGATCACCGTTTACATATGCATGTGGGAGTAACTTATGCGTTTGCATTTGCACGTAACCACGGTGGGAGGGGGGCGCTTTACTTTTTCTTTTAATTATTTATTTTATACAAAAAAAATGTATTTTACACTTTTTTGGGGGATTAACTTTATTGCTATAACAAGGCATAAATAACATCCTTTCTGACAGCATGGGCCGAGACAGGTTATCTTTATGGAGAGATCTGGGGTCTATTAGACCCCTAATCTCTCCTCTGGCCTCCAGTGCAGCTGATTAGACACAGATCGATCTGATTGGCTGCTTTCCTGGTCGCATCCGGCCCCCGCGATGGGGCGGTAGAGCCCAGGAAAGGTGGCGGCAGTGGCAGGAGGAAGGTGAGGTCCCCTTTCCACCATCCGCAGAAGTTATCAAGTTAGCCACTCAGATCACTTCTACCTGAAAGGGAATCGCTGGCTGAAAACATACATACCGGGATGATGCCTGTAGGTGCAGGCATCATCCCGGTATAACCACTAAAGCCCAAAGACGTCCATGGACGTCCTCCCAGCAGGAAGTGGTTATACAATCCAAGCCATACAGGTGACAGCCAATCAGAAGCGTTGCCAACCAAAGTAGATGGTAAAACACCTGGAAGTTGGAGCCGTATGAGTGACAGGGTGACTCAAGGATGTTCCAAGAGAATCAGCTGGGCTGTCGGGCAGAATGTATGAAGAAGGCACGAACAGAGGGACCTTGGAGGGGATCGTGGTGCGGCCCAATGGATCAGATGAACCAAGGATGGATTCCTGTGTGTAGTGAAAGAGCTGACTGGGGACACCAGTGCGGGTGGAGGTGGCCGGGGCGTTTAGAAGTGGTGGCCGCTTGCACAGGGGAAGCCGCACCCGTCGCCCAGAGATGACACAAGTTGGCAGAAGTGAGTTCTGGCAATCCACGAACTGTGGGCATCGCTGAGACTGGCGGCTGATCCAAGCCTGATTGTAGCCAAATGAGCATTAGACCAAGCTTGCGGCGGTGACTACATGTTTCGGGGCATATCTGTCATGTACCTGGGTGCCATTGAACCAGGATGTTCTTGGTTCCACAGCTGCAGCCTTACCTGTTGTGCCACGGGGGGAGCTCTGGAGTTTTTACAATGTTTTCGCAGCCTGATGCATTGCCTTGGACTCACTAGCCTCACCTGCTGCCAGCTGCGGACAATGTACAATCAAACAGCCCATAAATAGCAGCACTTCCTGTTACTCAGTGCCCGTTTGTGTGGACCAGCTCCCTGGGTGTATTGATAGCTTTGTGACTCTGATTACCGTGTATGAACTTCTGCCTGAATTCTTGACTACTCTCTAGCCTACTTATTTTGTACTTTGCCGCCAGCTCGTATATGACCTCTGCCTGCCTGACCACTCTCTGGATTTCGATTGTGTACCGCTATGCCTGATCTGTTGCCGACCTGACCTGCCTGTCTACTCTTACAGATCGCATTAAGGACGAATTGGTATATAAGGATTCCCCAGAAGACCTTGAAAAATTCATAGAGCTGTGTGTTTGTCTGGATGTCCAGTATCATGAAAGGTACCAGGAGAGACTTAGAACTCGCAAGCCTTCTAGGCCAGTTTACCAATTGGCCCCTAACTTCCAAGCACCACCTCCACCTGAACTTGAAATTTCAGTTGAGTCCAAGACACCTGTGGAACCCATGGAAGTCAGCCATCTCCACCTAACAGAGTCTGAGAAACAAAGGAGGCGTGCATTGGGCCTATGCTTGTACTATGGACATAAAGGTCATTTGTTATCTGTTTGCCCTTCCTGTCCAGTAAAAAGGCAGGGTCTAACCAGTGTTGGAGGAGCTGGGTTAGACCTTACAAGTACTTCCTCCAAGACCAAGATTACTGTACCCACAGTCTTCCATTTAGCCTCTAAACTTGTCTTCTGTGAGGTTTTTGTGGATTCTGGAGCTGCTGGCATATTCCTGGATTGAACTTTTGCTAAGGAGAACAACATCCCATTTGCTCCCAAGTCTAGACCCCTGAGCATCACCACCCTGAATGGACAACCGTTGGGAGATGGCCTTGTAAAGTTTGAGAATACAACAATCACCCTTCAGGTAAGCGCACTCCACAATGAGGAAATCGTCCTGTCCCTTATTGATTCTCCACTTCTGCCTGTTATCCTTGGTTACCCATGGTTTCAACCACGCAACCTTTCTTTTGATTGCGTAAATGGAGAACTAAAATTTTGGGGCCTTCCTGTTATCTGAACTGTTTGTCTCGACCCAAAAGACTTTCAGGTTGTCTGTTGGCTTCCGTGGCTATCCCTCCTACCTTGTCTAATGAATACCATGAATTTGCAGATGTATTTTGCAAGCAAAGGGCAGAGGTTTTACCTCCACATGGTCCCTTCGACTGTGCGATTAATCTAATTCCTGGAGCACCTCTTCCCAAAGCAAGGACCGATCCCCTGTCACTGCCTGAACAAAAGTCCATGGAGAAATACGTCAAGGACAACTTAGAAAGAGGTTTTATCTGACCCTCTTCTTCTCCAGTAGAGGCAGGTTTTTTCTTTGTCGAAAAGAAAGATGGGGGTCTCCGACCATGCATAGACTATCAAGGGTTAAATCAGATCACCATAAAAGACTCTTACCCTTTTTAACTTATTCTAGATGGACCTCTGAGGGGTTTATAATCTGATTCGAATTAGAGAGGGAGACTAGTGAAAGACGGCATTTAACACCCGCAATGGACATTTTGAGTTCATTGCTGCCCCCCTTACTGCTATGACTAGATAAGGTACAAATTGCAAAGTGTGGCCCTCAGAAGCAGAACCAGCTTTCCAGCAATTAAAAGGCATGTTCAGCAAGGCTCCAGTTCTTCAACATCCAAACCCCAATCTCCAGTACATAGTTGAGGTTGATGCTTCTGAAGTAGGAGCAGGTGCCGTGCTGTCCCAGAGACAACCTAAGTCCGGTAGTATCCATCCAATGGCATTTTTCTCTAAAAAGTAATCTCCAGCGGAGATGAATTATGATGTTAGGAATTGAGAACTACTGGCTATCAAATTGGCATTGTCTGAAAGGGGCTCCAAAGCCTTTTTCTATACTGACTGACCGTAAAAACCTGCAGTATCTTCAGGCTGCTAAATGTTTGAATTCACATCAAGTTCGATGGGCCCTGTTCTTTTCCCGTTTTAATTTTGTTCTTTCATATGTCCCTGGGCATAAGAACAAGAAAGTCGATGCTCTTTCCAGACAGTTTGCTACTTCTAAAGAAGACTGACCTACCGAGCAGTATATAATCCCACCTCACAAAATTGTCGCACAGATCTCTACAGCTCTTTCCCAATAGTTACAAGGAACCCAGAATCGTGCTCCTTAGTGCTTGAAGATACCACCAGGTCGCCTGTTCATAGCCCCCAGCCTCAGAAAACATGTACTCCTCTGGGCATATGATGGAGTGTTATCTGGTCATCCTGGTGTCACCATCACTCTTAAGACCTTGCAGCATCATGTTTGTTGGCCTCACATGAAAAAAGATGTTACTGACTATGTGGCTGCCTGTCCAATTTGTGCTGCTAATAAAGTACCTCGCACATTGCCTACTGGGCTGTTACAACCACTTCCTGCACCTCATAAGCCTTGGACCCATTTGAATATAGACTTCATTACGGAGTTACCCAAATCCGATGGCATGACTGCTATATGGGTAATAGTGGGTCGCTTTTCCAAAATGTCTCATTTTGTACCGATCCCTGGATTACCCACAGCAGAAGCACTGTTTACCCTCTTCCTTTCCCATATTGTGAAACATCATGGCATACCTACCAATATCGTCTCAGATCGTGGATCACAGTTTGTTTCCCGATTCTGGAGAGCATTTTGTAAGAAACTAGGAGTAACGCTCTCACTCTCTACCTCACATCACCCACAAACAGATGGTCAAACCGAACGCATGAACCAAACCCTTGAAACCTATCTTCGACATTATGTCAACTTGTTATACTCCAATCGGTCTGCGTATTTTCCTTTGGCTGAATTCACCATTAACTCCCGTTGGCACAGTGCTCTTCATACCACGCCATTCTACGCAGCCCTAAGCTATCACCCTCAGACTTTTCCCCTACTTCAACCTTCTTCCGGTGTACCAGCAGCAGATCAGCGGGTGAAAAAGATTCTGCTACACTGGAAAAAGATATGCTTATTGCTACAGAAGTCAGCAGGCAAATATGCACTTTTCTCCAACAGACGAAGATGGCATATACCTCCATATGTGGTGGGGGACAGAGCTTGGCTGTCTACCAAATACGTGAGACTGAAACAACCCTCTACCAAATTGGGTCCTCGATTCAATGATTCTTACAGAATAATCGCTCGAGTTGGGCCAGTCTCCTATCGGTTGAAATTGCCCTCCTCCCTCGGATACATCCCGTGTTCCATGTTTCTCTCCTAAAAAAATCAATTTCCAATCGTTACTCCAGAACTCAACAGCTACATCCACCTGTTCTTGTTGATGGACAACCTGAGTGTGTAATCTCTAAGATTCTGGATTCTAGAAGGCGGGGTCGTGGCCTACAGTACCTGGTTCACTGGAAAGGATATCCTGTCACAGATCGTTCCTGGGTTCCAGCCAAAGATTAGCATGCCCCTGCTCTTATTCGAGACTTCCATGCCTCCTTTCCTGCTAAGCCCCGCTAGGTCCCCGGAGGGGTCCACTGGGGAGGGGGCCCTGTCATGTACCTGGGTGTCATTGAACCGGGATGTTCTTGGTTCCACAGCTGCAGCCTTACCTGTTGTGCCACAGGGGGAGCTCTGGAGTTGTTGCAATGTTTTCCCAGCCTGATGCATTGCCTTGGAATCACTAGCCTCACCTGCTGCCAGCTGGGGACAATGTACAATCAAACAGCCCATAAATAGCAGCACTTCCTGTTACTCAGTGCCCGTTTGTGTGGACTAGCTCCCTGGGTGTAATGACAGCTTTGTGACTGATTACCGTGTATGAACTTCTTCCTGAATTCTTGACTACTCTCTAGCCTGCCGATTTTGTACTTTGCTGCCAGCTCGTGTATGACCTCTGCCTGCCTGACCACTCTCTGGATTCCGATCAGGTACCGCTTTACCTGATCTGTTGCTGACCTTACCTGCCTCACTAAGTTTTCGCCTGAATCCTCAGCACCCAAGCTCCACTTCGGACACTGCCTACCACAGGTACATTACAATATCTCCTTCATCAGGTCATGGAATGCCATAGAAGGTTTTCAAGAGAACCGCCCAGCTGGTTCTCTTGGAACATTCTTGGGTCACACCTGCTGCTCCTACTTCCAGGTATTTTACCATCTACTTTGATTGGCAATGCTTGTGATTAGATATCCCCTGTCAGCTGTATGCCTTGTATTGTTTAATAAATATACACGCTTTTTTCAATCAAGGATTGGGGTTATGACTCTTCTATGGTACAGCGCTTTCCTCTATTATTGGTCTATGAATTTGGGACAGCAGCAAACTCAGTGCAGATAATATTCCCCCATTTGGGTATCGGTTTATGCGCCTGGACATTTGTGTTGTTTTTGTTCTCTTGAGTTGAAATGCCTATTATTATTCCATCAAGAAACTGTTTATTATGGTTGTTTTATTTCCTATTATTTCTAAATCATGGAAATTTATTAGAAAAAAAAATGTTAAAAGAGACATTTTTTGTAGATTTGAACCATATCTAAGGCCAATCATTTGGTGACACCAAATTGCCTAAAATTTTGGGGCTAGGATACAAGAAAAGAGACGCATTTTCCAAAACAATGGTGGAATATTTTATTATAAATAGAAGGGCCAACAGAAGGGATTACTACTATTGTAATTAAAATAATCAAGAAGCTTAAAAAACATAACACTAAAATGAATAACTTGAAGGCCAGACATTCAATGAGACCAACCACTACTGGATATACCATGACCTAGAATAGTCTTTTTCAACCTTTTTACCACAAAGGAATCCTTGGAATAATTTTCAGGTCTCAGGGAGCTGCTGCTAAGATGGGTCTATTTATTATTATTGGGAAAATACCCCCTACATTGGTGGTGGTCAGTAGGATGATAGTTTCATCTTACAGTGGTGGTCAGAATGCCATGCTTACAGTCATGCCTCTGGCTCTGCCAAGTGGTGTTGAACCTGGAACTATGCAGGCATCATCACATGGAAGATCACTTAGCCAAAACTCAAGGAACCCCTAACCATTTCTGGAGGTACCCTAGAGTTGAGATTGGCTGGCCTAGATACTTGGGAACCTTCATGGATATTCTGAAGTTCAGAGTTTTTTCTGAAGAATGGGCAACTAAGGAAAGATTGCAAAGTACAAGGTAAGCATTTTATTACCTGCTGCCACCAATGTCTCAATCTTTCCATGGGTGTTACATCTTTTTTTCTACATCTCTGTGGAACGAACAATCTCTCGATCTATCACGGGTGCAACTCCTGTTTGTACATTTGTGTGGTACCACCAATCTCATGATCTGTCCATGGGTGTAACTTGTGGTTTATGCCATCTCATAAAAGGGCAACTGCCACGTACCTTGGTCGGAGGCCGAGTTGATGAGAGGGCTTCCCTTGCAGTTCTGGTCAGAGCACCTCTGAATGTGGTAACGAAGGTACAAGGCTTAAAGAAGCACGGGTGCTAACATCTTGATAGCAGGTGACTGCCACAGTCAGTGATGTAACCAAGGTGAGACTGGAGTCATACACCGTGAGACAGCATCGTAGCCAGGGTCAGTATCAGGGGGAAGCAGGCAGAGTAGCAAGCCAGGGTCAATACCATGAGATCAGGCAGAGAATAGTCAGAGGCAAGCTGAGGTCAGAATCCACAGAGCAAGGTTAGGAACATCCTGGGTCAGCAACGGAAGATCAGTCAGCATGTGTAGGAACAGAGGAACATGGATCAGGGGAAGCTGAAGAACATCCAGCAGTTAGTACCCAGCAGGGTCTCCTTTAAATAGGCCGTTTGGCGCCAATGCACAGAAATGCGTCTATGTGTCAGTGCCTGCTGGACATTAGCCTAAGCTTGTCTGTGTGCTGGTACATGTGCACAAGCATTAGCTGCACAGGAATGAGCAGTAGGTGCAGGAGAATGAGCATTAGCTGCATAAGAATTAGCATTAGCTGAATGAGAATTAGCAGGGCTGTCATCCGAAATTTTGGGGCCCCTTCCACAGTTTTAGGCCTGGGGCCCCCCCTCTTATCCCCAGGCCTGACCAACAACATTCCCCAGGGCCCACCCACTGGCAGTACCACGAGTCCCATCCCATGTCCTCCTCTTTCAGTCTCACCTCCCCGATCCCATGTCCTTCTTCTCCTCCTCCATTCCCATCTCTTCTATCCTATGTCATCCTTCTCTAGTCCCATCTCCTCCATCCCATGTCCTTATTCTCCTCCAGTCCCATCTCCTCCATCCCATGTCTGCCTCCTCCAGTCCCATCTCCTCCATCCTACCTCCTCCAGTCCCATCTTCTCCATTCCACGTCCTCCTCCAGTCCCATCTCCTCCTTCCCATGTCCTCCTCCTCCAGTCCCATCTCCTCCATTCCATGTTCTTCTCCTCCAGTGCCATGTCTTTATCCTCCTCCAGTTCCATCATCTCCATCCTAGGTCCTCCTCCTCCAGTCCCATCTTCTTCCTTCATCCCATGTCCTTATCCTCCTCCAGTCCCATCTCCTCCATCCCATGTCCTCCTCTTCTAGTCCCATTTCCTCAATCCCATATCCTCCTTCTCCAGTCCCATCTCCTCCATCCCATGTTCTCTATCCCATGTCCTCCTCCTCTAGTCCCATCTCCTCCATCCCATGTTCTCTATCCCATGTCCTCCTTCTCCATCCCATGTTCTCTATCCCATGTCCTCCTCCTCCAGTCCCATCGCCTCCATTCTATGTCCTCCTCCACCCCATGTCCTCTTCCTCCTCCAGTCCTATCCCCCATGCTATGTCCTCCTCTTCCAGGAGGATAATTCAGCACAGACACAATCAGCAGTGTATGAAAACAGCGTCATATCCCCCCCCCCCCCCCCTTCTGGTGACAACTCAATTTTTTTCCTTTCGGTCACCATGACAAAGAGTTCCTTGTCCCAGTGACCCCATATGGAAAATCCAAAACTTTGAGTTGTCCCCAGAGCAGCAAAAGAGAGGAAACCTCCCAGTGGGGACTCCGGTTCTGGTGGCAACTGTCTCCAAGGGCATTTCTCTCTCACTCTTCTCTCTCTACCTGTTGTGTCTATGGGACCTCACAATGGGACACAGATGGTAAAAAAAAGAATGGGGTTTTAGCTCTTTCATAATTTAGCCAAAATGGAAAAATAAGTGTTTGTTTTATATATAATTTTTATATATAACTAGAACATCTAATAGTGTTATATCATTGCATGAGATTTCCCCTCATTTCCTGTCTTAGTGTAACCAGAACAGGAAGTGGGGGAATCTCACTGTGGGGAAATAGCTTGCAATTGTTGCCTTTTACAGTAATGTCCATATTATATATTATATATGTGTATATATATATATATATATATATATATATATATATATATATATATATATATTAATATATATATATATATATATATATATATATATAATTGCTGGCTATATCCCCACAGGGAGATTCTCTCACTTCCTGTCATGGTGACACCAAGACAGGAAGAGAGGGGAAATCTAATGCAATGACATAACCCTGTTAGATGTTCTAGTTATGTATAAAACTAAAGTATATATAATACAAGCACTTTTTTTCCCCATTTTGGCTAAATTATGAGAGTTAAAACCCTATTCGTTTTTTTTTTCCCCATCTGTGTCCCACGGGTTGCAGGAAAAAAATTTGCATGATTCACAGTGTTGATGGATGAATCCCTCCTGCAGAGCCATTGTGTTCTCCCGGTGGTGGGGACCGCCGCTGACGGGAGAACACAGCGATTTTTGCTTGCGGCTACAAGAGCTGCTAGTGATAATTGTATGTAAAACCCGACAGGCTGGTTATACTCAAGTTGATCGATTAACTTGGGTACATTCAGCCTGCCCATACATAGTTTGAATCTCGGCCAGTCTCTGCTAAACCGACCAAGAATTCAAACCATCTATGGCCTTATCTGCACTCTAGCTGCAATCTTCACAGTGGCCCAATGTCTGTAAATCCCATGCTGAGCGGAGTGGGTGACTGACAGGTCCGTGTCTGCTTCATGCCGTCCATTTACACCCAAGTGCCCTCCGATCCAGCCAGACGGAGGGGAATGGAGGCCCTTCCATCGTTTCTTTTTTGCCAGATCAGATGTAGGCGGGTGTAAAACGGACACATTTTCATTTAGATCTGCCAATTCATAGAGAAGAAATGGGTTTGCCTGAAAAAAAAAAACAGACAGGAGGACCCGATCAGACCGCTCAGGTGAAAGGGGCCAGAAAAGCAATCGGGGGTCTGAGAAGCACCTGATTAGAACCAGAGGCTCTAATATGCTTCAAAATAGGGTGGGCTCGGGTCGCAGAGAGTGCGACCGGAGCCCACCTAGGTGTGTTACAACAGCAAATTAATATTCGCTGTTGAAACACTGATCCTCAATCTGGCCAAACAGGAAGCGGGTCCGATACCTGACTGGCTGAAAGGACAGAAAATCCTATTGGATGCCTAGGATGAGGGGAAGAGATGCATGGCGGAAGCGAGGAGCAGAAGAGCTGCTTGCCGATGCCTGGATGCCTGATCCCCACCGCCGCTCCTCGGATGCCTGATCCCCACCGCTCCTTGGATGCCCAACCCCCGCCGCTGCTCCTCGGATGCCCGCCGCCTAGATGGCCAGTGGGGGTGGGGGTTGGTTGCTTGCCACCCCCCCCCAAACAAAAAACCACCAGCCACCACTGGGCTCTGCAGTGATGGAGAGTGGACCCTGTGTACCTATTGGCTAAGGAGGCAGCAGGAGGCGGAGCAGCCCGCCTCCTGCTGCCTCCTCAGCCAATGAGTAACTGAAAAGCTGTTAAGTCCCTTCCTGCCAGCTTACTGTACTTAGTATGTGCTTAGCCTCCAGTGCCTCTCCTGCACTACGTCTCCTCCGGTTCCTCTCTCCTGCACACTTCCTGGATGCCGGGGCCTGGGCCCCTCCAGACGCTCGGCCCCGGTACATGTGTGTTAGTGCCCCCCCCCCCCCCGATGGTGGCCCTGAGAATTAGCTAAACGAGAATTAGCATTAGCTGAACTAGCTTCCTGACTGCAGCACGAATCATCACATAAAAGTAAACTGGTCCCATATCAAGAGGCAATAAGTACTGGAGCACAGTCCACCCCCCTTTGTTCTCATCTTTGTGATCCTGGATCACACCTTTCTAAAGAACCATAAGAGAGAGAGACTTTGCGCAGGTTTTGTTTTGGCACATATAGAATGTATTTAGCTAGTTGAGAGTCCAGAGAGTTGGGTTTTAAGATAAACTGAATTATCTTTGTGACTTTAACATAGTTACAATTTGCTGGATAGTGTTAGTCGCTCATTAATTGTTTTCACTGGTACCTGGAATTGCTGTGTAGATTGTCCAGGCAGCCCTAGTTGTAGTTTGTTTGTAGCCCAGTCATTTGTGAAATTTTAGTTTTTTTTGTTGCACCTAGAGTTTTCTTCAAATTCGGTGTGGAGTCCAACGTTAGTTGAAGCAATGTGCAGAATAGCAGATGGAAAGATGAACCATTGAGGTTTTAGGGTCCTGCTCTATCTGTGCTGTCAATCCTGTGAGTCCTGATGGGCAGGGCATGTGTGGGATGGAAGTATGCTCTATGGCCTGCTAGGCCAGGGGTGCAAGTACTGCAGCATCCATAATGTGCTGTATTGAACCAGTGGGCACAGCAGCCAAAACTTCCATCCTGTGTTATGTTTCCAGCAGACCAGAAGGTCAGTTGCCTAGTGCTGCCTGGTACTACCTACTCTGCTCAGTTCCATTCCAGTTCTCCTGAAGGTCAGAGACTTTGCCAAATCCATTCTGGTGCATCCCAGCAAAAAGCGCAAACCCCAGCTAAGAAAGATTTGACTCGCCTGAAAAAATGCTGCAGTTGTCTTTAAGAAACCAGAGATGGAGGGCTGGGACTGTCCCCATTTCCCCACCAGCTGGTGGAAAAAAAAGTCACACAACAGTTTCACACCTGGCCTCAGTTAGTAGTGGTTTAAACTGGGTTCGGGGCACACGTTTGTATCAAAACCTGCCAAGTTGCTTTTCGTTTTCCTGTTTGGATCTGTGGAATTAGTTACTTCTGGCTGTCCCTGGTTCCAACTTTTTGGTTTTGGTTTATGCTTTCTGCCTGCTCTGACCTGCCGCTTGCTTATTGACTACCCTTGTTTGCTACCGGCTCTAACTACCAGCGTGTCCTGACCTTGTCTCTGCTTCATGATTTGCTTCTTGTCACAGGCTTGTCTGAGCTGTTGGCTGTCATCCTAGCCAATCCCAGGGATCACACTGTAGTATTCATCTACAGTTTCAAATCTGCAGCATCAGAGGATCAGATGTTGCAGGAGCCTGTGATGCAAGCGTTGTGTTCATCTATTAAAACGGCAGCCTGGTGATTGCAACAATGTGTCTATACAGTTATACAGTATATACCTCTCTGATCTGCAGCTTCTTTCTTGACTACCCTTGCCTGCTACCAGCTCTGTCTACCGGCGACCTGGTCTCTGCTTCATGATTTGCTTCCTTGTTCCAGGCTTGTCTGAACTGTTGGCTGTCATCCTAGGCAATCCCAGGAATCCCACTGGGGCATCCAACTGCAGTGTCGCCAGCAGCAGCAGTGGAGAGGATCAGATGGTGCAAGAGCCTGTGGTGAGAACCCTCTGTCCCCTTTGGTCACACCTTGTCTCTGCTTCATGATTTGCTTCCTTGTTCCAGGCTTGTCTGAGTTGTTGCTTGTGTACTAGGCAATCCCAGAGATCACATTGTAGTATCCATCTGCAGTTTCAAATCCACACCACCAGAGGTGGTAGAGAGGATCAGATAGTGCGGGAGCCTGTGGTGAGAATCCTCTGACCCTGTTGGTCTCACAGAAGATACATTTAATCCTGTGACATAAGCGTTGTGTCCATCTAGTAAAACCTTTGTCCGGTGATTGTGTCTAAGCAGTTATACAGTATATGCAGTGTTGTAGTTTTTCCTGGTTTCAGCCACAAACGAACCTAAATGAAGCTCTCATTGCACGCCTACATGATTAATTAGCTGCCAAGGACAAGTAGTCGAGGAAACTGCGGTGACATCACTAGTGGAAATTGTCTACCTGCTTGTAAGTAGAAGTCAGACTAAATGTTTTTCCTTCTCTGGCTTCACAGAGCACCAAAACAAAAACTACCATGTGCAGGGGCTCTGAGGGCCACACAGTAAATGCCAGAGGGCCACAGGTTTGGGACCAGGGCTGCGATGCAATGGAAGTATATTATAATTTTTCCCCCGCATTTGATGTGGTCCCTGTCCTCCAAAAGTGAAGATGCAGAGCTTTCGTGTTGACGTTTTTACATTGCCACGTGGGACGTTGAATGCTTGTTTCCATTTTTTCGCTGTGCTAGAAACAAACTCGACTGCGCAGTCTTACAGAATCTTCCAGTTTCAGGGACAAAGTAGACCTGTAATCAGATATATTTTATCAGAGAAGTCCAAGCATGCTCAGTAATGTGTTAGTGTAACACTTCCAAGTATTTATTGCCTCTCACGGAGATTATAGTACTCCTGACAATGTCTTTGTTTGCTTTTTTCTCTAGAATTGCGGTCGCCAAACTGCGGCCCACAGACCAGATGTGGCCTTTTGCTTGCCTTTATCCGGCCCTCAGGACACTATTCCTCCCTCTGACGCCAACAATGGGGTATTATTCCTCTCACTGACACCAATGATGGAGCATAAATCCTTCCTCTGACACCAATAATGGGGCACTATTCCTCCCACTAATACCAATAATAGAGCATAAATTCTTCCCCTGATACCAACAATAGGGCACTATTCCTCTGACTGACACCAATGAAGGGGCACTATTTCTCCCTCTGACACCAACAATGGGGCATTATTCTCCCCACTGACACCAACAATGGAGCCACTATTCCTCCCACTAATATCAAAGATGGGGCACTATTTTTTGTTTTCCTAACCACAGGGGTGCTGTGCAATTTTATTTACTCCTACTGACCACAAAGCCTGAGGCATTATCTATTCCCACTGGCCATGGCCTGGCCAGCTAAATCCGGAAGGACGATGAATTGGTCCTTTGTTTAGAAGGTTTGAAGAACCCTGCTTTAGAACGATGGCACCGTCTTTGTTTAGGCATCCTTCAGGGTCACCATCTGCCGGACTGATACGCTGACATGTTACCTTTGCATGCTGCACTAAAAAGAAAAAATATATATTTGTATTTTTATTTACTCCTACTGACCACAAAGCCTGAGGCATTATCTATTCCCACTGGCCATGGCCTGGCCAGCTAAATCCGGAAGGACGATGAATTGGTCCTTTGTTTAGAAGGTTTGAAGAACCCTGCTTTAGAACGATGGCACCGTCTTTGTTTAGGCATCCTTCAGGGTCACCATCTGCCGGACTGATACGCTGACATGTTACCTTTGCATGCTGCACTAAAAAAGAAAAAAATATATATTTGCTGACAGGTCCACCTTAATTGGCAGAAAACCTCTCAGGAAATGCCTTCTTTCTAGAATATCTCATCTGCTTTGGGCCTGAAACACTGGAATTTGGTGGCCAATGTGCCAAGCAAGCAATCGTCACCTAGAAATTGAATTTATCTTCTATAAATGTGACAATTACGGACCCCCATCCGGATATGTCTGCTTCTTATTAATTCACCCTCTCATTTTGAGGAGCAAGCCTGTCAAAGCTAGAGAGTTGCACTCAAATTTGCATTAAGATGTCATCTGTTAATGAGTTACCTGAGAATTTAAAATTAGATTTTTTTTTTTTTAGCAATTTTTGAGGACGTACAGTACATATCCTCCCATCCAGATGACTGAATATCAACACATCCCTGGGCACAATCTGTTCATTATTATCCTGCATATTTGTCTTACTTGTGTGTGTGTGGATAGCACCCCCCCGGGCCTTTCTAGACTTACACTCAGCACATGAAGCACCAGCTGTCTGGTGGTTTCTACAGACTTACAACCAAGAATGATTTCCACGAGAAATCTCTGACTTGCCATAAATCCTTCCCTATGATCGTGAGGACAAACTTTTGGAGAACATCTGTTGTTTCATTTTCATTTCAGGTATTTTTCAATTAATATTCACAGAAGTGGTGATTTTTATTTTAAAGCACGTCCACACCTGGGCCTTGGATAATCTTGAGAGACAAACGTGGTCCGTGTTTCTTTGTAGAGAAGTCTCCATTCTGAATATTGATGTTGGATGAGTCAAGAGTATATTGTACCTTCTTAACTTGACTTCTACATCATACAACAATCTGTTTGTTATTGGTGATTGGCAGTAAACCTTGACACTCCTTTGCAGGATCTGGTTTTAACTGCATCCAGCAGCAATAAGGTTTCTCTGAAGGATTGCTGGGATAAGGGTGACCGTAACTGGTCAGTTTGTGTCTTTTCTATGGAACAGACTGGAAAATCCACCATTGCTATAACATGCACCTTTCACCAATTTGTTGGAGATCTCTCAGCCAGGAAAATCCACATAGGAGAGTGAAGAAGCAAAGTAATGGGTTGGGGTCCAGCATCTGGTCACTATTTTGCTTCCTGTGTCCTTCTAAAATGTACATTTTGACCCAAAGTGACAGCTTTCTTTAATCCCACCATATAACCTTTACCTGTTCCAGTGAGTCAGAGGAGCACAAACTGTTAGCCGCCCTGCAGCAAAGCCCATTAGCCCTTGTGGGTTACCAAGCTGCTTTTCAGACTCTGCTTCTCGGCCCTTCTTACAACTCTCACCTCCATTGAACATATAGGCACTCTGAGTCCTGTTCCTCCAAAGTTCCCAGATTATCCTGTCTCTCCAGTATTTGGTCACCCTGTTTCACTACTGATACATTATCACTCTGCTGTCACGCAGTGTCTCATCCGGTTACCAGATTGTCCTCCACCACTCCGTGGCTCCTGCTTTCAGTGTCCCTTGGTGACTCTCAGGGAACCAATAACTCTACACACGACCGGACTTTACGGCATACTTGGTCCGTCGGACAATTCGATCGTATGTGGGCTCCAGCTGACTTTTTTCTCAAAAGTTTGACGGACCTAGAAATGAATCATGTTTCAAACCTGTCCGACGGACTCGAGTCCGGTCGAAAAGTTCGCTCGTCTGTATGCTAATCCGACGGACAAAAACCGACGCTAGAGCAGCTATTGGCTACTGGCTATGAACTTCCTTGTTTTAGTCCGGTCTTACGTCATCGCGTACGAATCCATCGGACTTTGGTTGATTGTGTGTAGGCAAGTCCGTTCATTTGGAAAGTCCGTCGTAAAGTCTATCGAAAAGTACGCCGGACAAAGTCTGCCGTAAAGTCTGCTCGTGTGTACGCGGCATTAGTATCTCTTATGAGTCCTGCTTCTCCACATAGCCTTGGCTATAACCACCTAATTCCTGGGCAGCCTTGCACCTAGCAGGACTTTTTCCCTCCTGGCAGCTGGACAGTGGGAAAGAGTAAAAGGTAAAGATAAGCTGCTAAGAAGGGAGGCATTCAAGTGACCTTATTTCTATGACCTGCACGGGCAAAACATGGGTTCACTTTAGGGAACTCAATAAAAATGTCATACTTTCTCGACTGACTTATCCTTTTCCAGATCACAGGGAATACGGAGGAGCTGCTGGTAGGAAAATGTCCCAGTAGGCATTGGAACGTCTTAGATTCCTTCAGGAACTGTTGAAGTTTAGGACAAGACATAGGATAGTCTTGGTCAATCTACATCTCCTGTAAAGTAAAAAGTGTATTAAAGCGCTGATATGAACTAGTAAATAAATAAATAAGTGACAAATACTAGAAGATGATCAAATAATATAGCTGCAATTATTGTGTATGTGAACTGATATCACACAAAAAGTGTTGTATATTTTTGAATATATACAACACTTTTTGTGTGATATCAGTTCACATCTCCTGTAACACCTTCAGGATGAGAGTATATGTCTCCCGAGTATTGCTTCTCTGCCCATACAAGTCAACGTATATTCCCAAAAGCAGTTTAAAACAGGTTGATACAGCGTAGACAAAAGTCAACCGCAGATCAGAAAGTCAACTGCAGGCCAAATGCACCTCTGAGTGAGCTCTGAATGATCTTAGAAGCATCTCTAACTGATCTTAAATGCAAATTGAATGCACCTGGAAATTAACTTTATTTGTCCATTGACACAAGCCCAAAGCCCATCAGTAAACGTCCCAACATATGACCCTAAAAATTTCATTTTCAACTGCTGACTGGATCTGGGGAGTTACTGGTAGAATAACATCCCAGCAGGCTTTGGAATCTCTTTAAATCCTTCAGGAAAAGCTAGAGTTTAGGACCAGAAAAAGGAAAGTCTTGGTTAACCTTCATCTCCTGCAACACCTAGAGGATGAGGGTTTGTATTAACTTGATTTTGTTTGCATCAGAACTGCTTCTCTCCCAATACAAGTGAATGGGAAAATGAAAGCAGTTTGAAGCAGGTTGATGCCGTATATATGGAGGTGAAATGCAGGTCAGAAGGAGATCAACTGCAGGCCAAATGCACCTCTCAGTGAGCTCTGAATGATCTCAAACTGATCGCAAATGCAAACTGAATGCACCTGCATTTGCCCATCAACACAAATCCAAAGCCCATTGGGACAGGTCTTACAAGCTGACCCTAAAAATGTCATATTTTTTCAACTGCTGACATATCCGGGCTCCAGGGAATACAGAGGACTTGCTGGTAGAAAAATGTTCCAGCAAGCCTTGGGGTGTCTTGGAATCCTTCAGGAATATCTAGAGTTGAAGACAAGGCAAAGGAAAGTCTTGGTCAAACTACATCCCCTGCTACACCTACAGGATGAGGGTATGTGTCCACTCGCTTATGTTTGCATCAGAAAAGCTTCTCTTCCCATACAATTTTATAGGTATGCCAAAGCAGTTTGAAGCAGGTCATTGCAGTATACATGGAGGTCAACAGCTGCAATTCAGAAGGAGATCAACTGCAGGCGAAATTCACCTCTCGGTGAGCTCTGGAAAGGAAAGTCTTGGTCAAGGTACATTTCTTGCGGATGAGGGTATGTGTCCACTTGCTTTCGTTTGCATCCAAAATGCTTCTCTTCCCATACAAGTTTATATGAATGCAAAAGCAGTTTGAAGCAGGTCGATGCCGTATATATGGTCAAATGCAATTTAGAAGAAGGTCAACTGCAGGCCAAATGCACCTCTTAAAGAGCTCTGGAAAGGAAAGTCTTGGTCAACCTACATCTCCTGCGGATGAGGATGTGTGTCCATTCGCTTTTGCTTGCATCAGATATACTTCTCTTCCCATAAAAGTAAATAGGAATGCAAAAGCAGATTGAAGCAAGTTGATGCAATATAAATAGAGGCCAACTCCAAGTGAGAAGGAGGTCAACTGCAGACCTGTCAGTGAGCATCTTAAAGTGATCTCAAAGGCAAACTGAATGCACCTGGAAACAAACTACATTGACAACCCATTGACACAAGCCCAAAGCCAGACAGCACAGTCTAATGCATTTGTAAAATAATGAACAAATTATTTAATTGATCAATTAAATAGGACTTTTTTCTGTTTTAATCGTTTTTATTGATTTTACAATGAAGAAAAATTGGGATACAGATGAATACTTGATTGATATGTACATTACTGAACATATGAACATACAGCATTAAAATTGTCAATAATAACAACTGTGGTGAGTGTATACTGAAATAAGAGTCCCAAAGCATGGAACAAAGGTAAAACATCAATGACTGAGCAAGTGAAACTAACAAAACATGCTCTAAAATTTACTGTAAAAGAGAAACTGGCCGCTAGGGCCCTATGCACAATATGCATTCAGCAATGTCAAAAGCATCTCTATGGTCTTTAGACCACATTGTTCTCTGTACAGTATCGTATTACTAATGGTCAAAAAAATAAATAAGCATAATTCGGGATGGGCGTCTTGACCAAAATATACAACTTGCAGTAAAAGAAAAAGAATGGTGTGATAAGAGAGAAGAGAAGGGAAGGGAAGGGAAGGGAAGGGAAGGGAAGGGAAGGGAAGGGAAGGGAAGGGAAGGGAAGGGAAGGGAAGGGAAGGGAAGGGAAGGGAAGGGAAGGGAAGGGAAGAGAAGAGAAGAGAAGAGAAGAGAAGAGAAGAGAAGAGAAGAGAAGAGAAGAGAAGAGAAGAGAAGAGAAGAGAAGAGAAGAGAAGAGAAGAGAAGAGAAGAGAAGAGAAGAGAAGAGAAGACGATCAAGAGTCTGTTCATCCGGGAGCCACCCCTAGATGCCGGGCACCTGTAAATAAGGGGTTCCAAACTTTTTCATATAGTATTTGTTTATCCCGTAAGAAACTCACAATCTTTTCTTTTGGTAATATTAACCTTGGTGGCAGAATGTATAAGGGAGTGGACTCGTATCCAAAAGCGACGAACCTTAGGACAGGTCTACCTTGTGTGGAGGGCCGTTCCCACCTGGCCACAACCACAGAAAGCAAGAAGACGAGGAGCCTGGGTAGATTTTGGAAGGGCGCTCCGGCACTAAGCACCATCTAGCGTAACTGGTACCTGGCCTCGACCATCACTACATTCATGATGCATCTATTGATACGTGCGTTCCAGGCCCTCCAGTCCTCCACCTCCAGAGTTATGTTAATGTTCTTTTCCCATGCTATTTGATGAGAGATTTTCGATGTCAGAGAAACAAATAATTTTTACAACATTGAGATGCAACCCCGCCGAAGAGTCTTCTGTATACACCTGTTTTCAAACAGCAATTGTACTGCAAGACCAGGGCTCGTTTCCTGTACTGAGTAAAGAAAATGGTAGATTTGCTGCAAGTGAAAACCTTCGGAGGGGGGCATCTCCAGATCTTGCACAAATGAGGAGGGGTGCTCACCTTTATGGTCGAGAAAATGTCCTATACGGTAAAGGCCTTTAGTCAACCACCAATAGAAATGGGTGGACTGCATGTCTGGTGGGAATAGAGGGTTATTAAAAAGATGAGCTACAGGCGTGTGGGGAGAGGACAAGGGCCATCTTTTACAAGAAGAGTCTGACAGACTTATGGAGTGCAAAAGCGTCGGGCACACGATAGCTTTGCAACATTTAGAGGGGACCCACAGTATCAAATCTATAGGCAGCAGGGGAAGAAATCTGAGCCTCCAGGGATACCCAGTCAGGCCGATAGTGGCTATAACGGAGGTGACACAATTGCAAGAGTTGCACTGCAACATAATATTTCCAGAAGTCCGGAACCCCCCACACCACCCAAGTCTTTAGGAGCATGCATCATTAAACAGGTCAATCTGCCCTTGGAGCTCCAAAATAAAATGGAAAATTTTTGTTTGGAACTGCCAGATTGCCTCAAGTGGGACAGAAATTGGTAGAGTCCTAAAATTAATAATATAATATTTTGGGTAATACTGTCATCTTAACAGACGTAATCCTCCCCAGCCACAACAGCGTCCCATCTGACCACGTTGACACATACAATTTTTTTAAACAAGGTCGGATAGTTGGTCTTGTACAAAGATGAAATGTGGGACGTTAGTTTAATTCAAATAGCACACATTTGAGGCTTCTGCCCCCACTCGCTAACCCCAAAACATCTGGATCTTCACGAATTGCTATGGCCAGTGTCTGATGCCAGGTGCAATGGAGAGTGGTTCCGATTTGTGGCCTCGCAATACAATCTGGGCTGTGGGCTTGCTTTATAGGGAGTAAAGGGAGGCTAGGAACTTGGGGCCAAAATTCAATTTCTCCAGTATCCGAAATGGGTAAGGCCACGAGAGTGAGTCGATTTCTTTATGTATGTATCGGTACCCCCCTGTAAGGGCTGCTGAGTGATATGGCCCACCTGTCACCCTGCCCAGCCCGGCATTCACTTCCAGACACTCCAAGACAATGGACAAGTCTACCAGCTTTGTTTTTGTATTTTATTCAGGGATTAGAACTTAGGTGGGGTTAAGGAATTCATGGGATGCCCAGAAAATGATTCTTGCATGGTATGGGACAATTCAGATATTCTCCTTCGGCATAAAATTTGCTGCAGACTATCTCTCCTTCTCCCTCTAGCACAGTTCTTTAGGCTCAGCTAGCACACGGTTAGGCCTAACTCTGGTTTCAGCCGGGCCTTAGCAAAGTTCCTTATTACAGGCAGGGACCGCGGGCCCCCTTATGCCCCATACACACGATCGGACATTGATCGGACATTCCGACAACAAAATCCATGTTTTTTTTCCGACGGATGTTCGCTCAAACTTGTCTTGCATACACACGGTCACACAAAGTTGGTCGGAAATTCCGAATGTCAAGAACGCGGTGACCTACAATACGTACGACGAGCCGAGAAAAATGAAGTTCAATAGCCAGTGCGGCTCTTCTGCTTGATTCTGAGCATGCGTGGCACTTTGTGCGTCGGAATTGTGTACACATGATCGGAATTTCCGACAATGGATTTTGTTGTCGGAAAATTTGAGAACCAGCTCTCAAATTTTGTGTGACGGAAATTCCTATGGAAAATGTGTGATGGAGCCTACACACGGTCGGAATTTCCGACAACAAGGTCCTATCACATATTTTCCATAGGAAAATCCTATCGTGTGTACGGGACATAAGTGTAGCAACAAATATAGGAAAGTCTTTAGTGCTAGCTGACCTTTTTGGTGGACTACTGATCCCAGTTAGCCCTTTGCAGACCCTGACAGCTCTCCCACCTGCAGCAACCCAACTTTGCCAGTAACATCACAGTCTCTCCTGCTGGCTCTACATCCATCTCAGACTGCACGCTCCCAGTCCACTCCGGCATGCCTCTCCCAGCTCTCCAACTGTGCCTGCCACTCACCAACACCTGATGGATCCCTCCTGGAGACTTGCCCAGCAGTGTTCCCCACTGTCCTCTGCTGCTCCTGTTCAGGACACTCCTAGGTTGTGTGGGGTTCCTTTTCAGCTTCGAGCCCCTGGCCCAAGGTCATCCCCCCCCAGTCTGGGGGACTCCCTCCAAGGCCCCGACAGCTTAATACTCCATCTACAGTTCTTCCACCCGAACAACTCCTTCCCAGCTGGGATGATTCTAGGTATTTAAGGAGGCCTGCCCCATGCCAATCAAGGTTGGGGATTGGTCAGGGCTCCTTAGAACACCTCAGACAGCTCCGCCTCTCTTCCCAACCTTCCCTCTAGAAGCCTCTAGAAGCAGAAGGGACATAACCGAAAGGTGAAGCTAGCTGTGAGTCACCAGCCTACTCTAAGCCACTCCCAGCCACAGATCAAAACAAACAGGCCTAGCTTATCACTGTGCCTTTTCGACACAGCTGATCACAGATCGGGGGAAAGGGGCCAATCACAGTGGTATTTTACCATGTGATCAGTTGTGTCCAATCACAGCTGATCACAATGTAAACACACTTGCCTGTTATCGGCATTCCTTTCCTCACACGCTGTCACGACGTGAGGAGAGGAGAGTCGGTAACTGGCAAGCGTGACAGTGGACATCTACACTGATCATCAGGGCACTGATGATCAGTGTCCTGATCATCAGTGCAGCACCAACAGTGCCAATCAGTGCCCATCAATGCCTCCTCATCTGTGCCACCTATCAGTGCCTCCTCATCAATGCTGCCTATCAGTGCCCATCAGTGCTGCCTATCAGTACCCATCAGTGGCACCTAACAGTGTCCATCAGTGCCGCCTATCAGTCCCACCTATCAGTGCCTCCTCATCAGTGCTGCCTATCAGTACCCATCAGTGCAGCCTATCACTGCTTATCAGTGCCGCCTATCAGTACCCATCAGTGCAGCCTATCGGTGCTGCTTATCAGTGTCCATCAGTGCCGCCTATCATTGCCACCTCATCAGTGGCCATCAGTGAAGGAGAAAAATTTACTTATTTGCTAAATTGCTTAACAGAAACTAAGAGAAGCGATTTTTTTTTCTACATTTCCCACCTTTATTTGTTTGTTTAGCAAAAAATAAAAAGCCCAGTGGTGATTAAATGCCACCAAAAGAAAGCTTTATTTGTGTGAAAAAAAATATAACAATTTTCAATGGGTACATTGCTGCATGACTGCGCAATTGTCATTCAAAGTGCAACGACACTGAAAGCTGAAAATTGACCTGGGCAGGAAGGGGGGGAAAGTGCCTGGTAGGCAAGTGGTCAATCAATGAAACTGGCCTATAATTAACCACCTCGCTTGGGTCTATGCGCTTTTGGTATCAGGGTTATAAATGCCGTATTTGAGTCTGAATCTATCGGGCCTACCTTGTGGGTGGCATTAAAATATTATGTCAAAGGGGGAGCTAGGAGAGCTGCCAATCTTTTTCTAATACAGGGTAGTAAAGCCATCGAGGCCGGGGCCGCTTTGCCCGCCGACTCTTGCTTGGCAGCTGACAGAACTTCGTCAGGCAGCTGTTATGTCCTCCTCCATAAGCTCCATGTGTTCCTCTAGGAGGGCCGGAAATGGGAGGTGGGCAATAAAGTGGTCAAAATCGCAACGGCCTGCATCGCTCGTATCTGCGCAAAGGCTACTAAAAAAAAAGCATGAAACTCCTGCAGGACTGATTTAGGGTTTTGTGTGAATGTGCCATCTGCTTTCTGAATCTTGGGGATGTGGAGGGGCAAGACATCTAGGGGCCAATTTAGTTGCCAATAAGTCGCCTGGCTTATCCGCTTGGGAATAAAATTCAGCCTGATCTCCAACGCGGGTGCTTTTCAGCTTTAGTGGTGAGGCAAACATTTAATTCCAGCCTATCGGTCTCGATCCGACTACGTTAATTAGGACTTTTTCATGGGAAAAAAAGCCCAGTGAAAAGCTTATGACCTTTAAGAGTCGATCTTGGACCATGCCATTACAACATCCTCATCCCTCGTGACGGTACATCGTAGAGTTGTTAAACTCGAGGGAGAGAGAAAAATAGACGTGTTTTGGGTGGAGGTGGTGTGAAATGATGAGCGAGGTACCAGGCTGAGACATATGGCTCCGACATAAAGCAGATGCAGCTGACGACTTCCCGGAGATCATATGAAGAGAGGAAGGTGGAGGATGGAAGAATCACCTTGAAAGATGAATCAGGCTGATGAGTAACAACACTGTACTGTCATGTAAGCAAAGAACCAGAGATTTATGTATATAAACAAATCGGGATTAGGCTGGATATACACAAGTCAATGGTTCCAATATGTTGGACCACCACCTAATCAGGACAACATGAGGTCAGCCGCTAATGAATATGACCACATCACAAGGGCTTATGAACATACTGTACATGGAGATCTTTCAACATGATAAAGATATTAGCAATTATTCAGCTACCTTCTGCAGGATTTTGCTTGACTTGGGAAAAGAGGTCTTATCAGGTCCTTGCCAGGAAAAAGATCAGATGGCTCCTACTCCTGGTCATTCTTAGTCACTCTGTAGAGCATAGAATGGTGATAGACGCCATTCCCTGAAATCTGGATTTCTGGGCAGATTGTTGGCTGATCTGTTGGCATCACAATCAACTGGTTAAGGGGGTCACCTTCATATCTAGGTTCCCTTTCCCAAAGGGCAGAAGAAAGACCTTGTACAGTCCACATAAGGACTGTTATATCAAGAAGACTGTCCTATCTCTGTTTGTTGGACAAATTCTTTTTAGATGGGGTATGGGTGTTCCCAGTACAGAAGGGAAATGATAGGGGATCAAAGGACCCTTTCATTAGTTCAAAAGAGCCATCATTCATCAGTCATCCATTAGTATCCCAGTATTTCAGTTATAGTTGGAATCTGGTGGATTGATTATTAAATGACTTCTTTGTTGCCCAGCTCACCCAGCATGAAGTCTCCCATTGCATTCAACTGATCTATATAAATGTATAATGATAATAGTGTGTGATTGTGGAGGGGACATTAGAGTGTAAGCTCCTCTGGTACAGAGACTGATGTGACTGGCTCAGCGTTCTCTGTACAGCACTGCGGTATATGTCAGAGCTATATAAATGTATAATAAGAATAGTGTGTGACTGTGGGGGAGGGGACATTAGAGTGTAAGCTCCTCTGGTACAGAGACTGAAGTGACTGGCTCGGTGTTCTCTGTACAGCACTGCGGTATATGTCAGAGCTATATAAATGTATAATAATAATAGTATGTGACTGTGGGGGTGGGGACATTAGAGTGTAAGCTCCTCTGTTACAGAGACTGAAGTGACTGGCTTGGTGTTCTCTGTACAGCACTGTGGCAATGGCAACCCTAGGGGGGGGGGCAGAGGGGGCCCCCCCAACATTATGCTGTGCCCCACCATGTGCCCCCCCCCCCCCCCCCCCCAACAAAAAAAAAAAATTTTTTTTTTTTTTTTTTACAAAAAATCAATGTCTAAGAGGGAGAGAGTCCCCAGTCAGCTCCTGCGGGTGATTCCTCCCCCCTCCCCTGCTCGCTGACACTGCATAATGCGAGCGTTCACACAACCACGGCCGCCCGATCTGCTCCTTCACCTGCATCCTCATTGGCAGGGAGAAGAGCGAGTTGCAGGAAGGACTCCACCAGGACTTTCAGTTACTGAAAAAACAGACTGATTTCTCCCGTCCTTAGGACAGGAGGACCAGCCTGTAAATTCCAAGAGATGCCAGACCAGAGCAGTCAATAGCAGGACAGCAAGAGGAGGCTGGGGAACCCCACAGTGGCAGAACACCAGGGCCCGATGGCAAGACAACCTGTGCAACCCTGATAGTTCTCCCACTGCTTTGGATCCTTATATTTTCTTGATATGCTGGTGACATATATCTCTTGTTTTCTGCCCCCCTGGGGGACCCCAATACAGTAGGAAGGGAGCTCACTGCAGAACATGTGAAAGGGCCCGTTGTGGGGTCGTAGTAAAGGGCCCCAGGATATATATATATATATATATATATATATATATATATATATATATATATATATGCATTTTATAGTTGCCCCCCTACTTTTGTCCCTGTCCCCCCATGTGCCCCCCCTAAATTTGAAAGCTGGAGACGCCACTGCACTGTGATATATGTCAAAGCTATGTAAATGTA